>NC_092039.1:8560373-8695196 GCF_003086295.3 Arachis hypogaea | reverse complement strand
TACCGGCTATTGAGCAAGGAAAACGGTGGAGAGTGTCGGAAGAAAAAGATGGGTTATGGAGATTCAAGGTAGGATCATTGTGCCGGATGTGGCACTTTGAGGCAAGATATTTTAAAGGAGGCACACAAAAGGGATTCTCCATTCACCCGGGAGTACTAAGATGTACCATGATTTAAAGGCGATGTTTGGTGGCCGGGTATGAAGAATGATGTGGCGGAATATGTTCAAAGTGCTTAACTTGTCAAAAGGTAAAGATTGAACATCAAAGACCTTCGGGATGTTGCAACCTTTAGAGATTCCACAATGGAAGTGGGAAAGTATTGCAATGGACTTTGTGTCGGATTGCCAAGGACTAGGACTGGTTTTGATGCTATTTGGGTGATTGTGGACCGACTGACGAAGTCAGCTCACTTTTTACCCATTCGTATGACTACACCCTTGAGGAGCTAGCACGGTTATACATAAAGGAGATTGTGAGACTTCATGGTGTACCTGCTACTATAATCTCTGATAGAGATCCTCGTTTCACTTCAAGGTTTTGGGGTGCATTTCAGAAAGCTTTTGGAACCCGATTAAGCTTGAGCACGGCTTACCATCCTCAAACAGATGGTCAATCTGAGAGGACAATCCAAACATTAGAGGATATGTTGAGAGCTTGTGTTTTGGACCAACCGGCGAGTTGGGATCGGTATATGCCATTAGTGGAGTTTGCATATAATAATAGTTATCACGCGAGCATCGGAATGGCTCCGTATGAGGCCTTGTATGGGAGGAAATGTAATCTCCGCTATGTTGGTATGAAACTGGAGAGAAAAGCTTGTTAGGGCCGGAAATGATAGCTGAGACTACTGAACAAGTCAAGAAAATCCGTGATAGGATGCTTACGGCGCAGAGTCGTCAAAAGAGTTACGCCGATCAGAGACGAAAGCCCTTAGAATTTGAGGAAGGAGATCATGTTTTCCTTAAGGTTACTCCGACCACGGGAGTAGGTAGAGCGATTAAGGCAAAGAAGTTGAATCCTCGATACATTGGTCCATTTCAGATTCTGGAGAGGATTGGACCGGTGGCGTATCGGATGGCTCTACCACCTCATCTTTCGAATCTGCACGATGTGTTTCACGTGTCGCAGCTTCGGAAGTACACCCCTGATGCTAGCCATGTGTTGGAACCTGAGTCGGTTCAGTTGAAGGAAGATTTGACGCTTCCAGTGGCTCCGGTCAGAATTGATGATACTAGTATCAAACGGTTGCGTGGAAAAGAGGTTTCATTGGTCAAAGTGGCATGGAGTCGAGGCGGTGTTGAGGAACACACTTGGGAACTTGAGTCGGAGATGCGAACGGATTACCCGCAGTTATTCTCAGGTAATTGCATTTGAATTTTGTGGGCAAAATTCCCAATTAGGTGGGTAGAATGTAAAACCCGGTTAATTAACGGCTAATTAAACCATAAATGAGAATTTATTCTAGAAAGCCCAAAATGTGATTTTTGTGGCTAAATGTGATAGAGGAGATTGAGACGAGAATTTTGGTACCAATTTTATAGAATTCGGACCAAGATTGGACCGAACGGGCCAAACCGGGCCAATTGGACCCAAAGTGGGCCCTTGGCCCAACATAACTTAACCAAAACCCTAGTTTTCAGCACTCTCTCTCCTCATTTGTTACACACACAAGCTGAAATTAGAGAGAAAGGGAGAAGAACACTCTCTCAAGTTCTTTCTCTCACTTGATCTTCAAACCACCATAACTTTTGATCTAGAGCTCCGATTGCCGCCCCGTTTGCGGCCACGCGTTCACCGCGGAGAGCTCTACAAAACCCATACAACCAATCTTGAGGTAAGCCACGTGTTGCTGTTCGAATCTCAGCCCTTATTTTCGAGTTTCATGGGTGAAATGTTGAGATTTTGGGTTCTTTGATGTTATAGGACCCAACTCTCTTGAAGGAGAAGGTTAATCTTGTCTCCTTGGACCTTGGGTGTGGTAAGATTCTCAACCCTAGTGTGATTTGTGATTTTTATGATGTTTGGGTTTTGAGATGTTGTGTATGGGTATGATGGTTGTGGCTTAGGTTGTGTATGTGTGGATATTGGAGCTTGATTGGTGATTTTGAAAAGCTTGGAAAGGGTTTGGTGGTAAAAAATCTGTTCTTGGAGGTGTTGAGGCCTTGAGAGCTTGTGGATAAGTGATTTGGAAGTGCTCCGGTGGAGCTTGGGAAAATCGGCTAAGGTATGGTTTCGGTTTCCCGTATCTAATATGTAATGTGGTAGGAAATACTTAGGCTAGAGGCCCTAAGATAGGCATTGAATGGTTGATGTTGTTGAATGATTGAGATATATGATGTGGTCATATATGTGATGATGATTATTGATGCCTTGGAGGTATGATGTATGAGAAATATGCATGTTGTGATATATGCTTGATGATTGGTTATGGTTGAATTGTGGGTTGAACCATGTTGATGGTGAGTATGATGTTGATTGTGTACAATAATGATTTATTGGAATTAGTGTTGTTGAGAATTGGCATGAGAAAGAGTATATGATATGTCAATATGTTTGAGTTTGAGCCACTTGGGTGAAGTGGGTTAAAATGATGAGATAGTGATTTTGTAATTTGTGGTAAAGAGTCAATGTGTGAGTTGAGGAGGCTTGATGTTGAATTTGATATATTTTGATTGATTTCAAAGAAAGGGATGAAAATGGCATGTTTTGATTGGTTTTGAAAAGAGTTGAAAATGGCATGTTTGAAAATGGCACTTTGTGGTTTTTATGAAAAACATGGTTTTTGGGCATACTTTGACGGGACATAACTTGGACTACGGATCTCTGTTTTGTGTTAAATCTGTTTAGAAATGAAATTGGATCCGGGAAGTCCATGCCGTTCGAAGAACGGGTGGAAAACGATTTAAAATGAGAAAGTTATGTCCGTTGGAAGATTGGGGTTTAAATTGGTGAATTCTGCAGCTTTTAACTTAAAAATTTTTTAGCAGAATGACCCCTTGCGCGTGGGCGCACTTGGCGCGTGCGCGCCGTTCTTCCCGAAAATGCCATCCACGCGTGAGCGTGATGTGCGCGGGCGCGCCGATTGTGCTGCACCCAATGCCCAGCCATTTTCCAGAGAGTTATGCCAGAACTGTGCCAGTTTTGTGCCTGGGGCACGAGAGTACCCACGCGTACGCGTGGTAGACGCGTACACGTCGATTGGCAAATTTTGAATCCACGCGTTGGCGTGCTTGACGCTTGCGCGTCGATGAAGTCTTTGAGGCCATCCGCGCGTGCGCGTGGAGTGCGCGTACGCGTGGCCCTATTTTCATCCCAAAGTTGATTTTTGAGTTTTGAAAGCCAAATCTCATACTTCTAAGCCTCCGATCTCATCACTTATATTTTAAATCGTTATGATATGCCTAGCTACGAGAGAAGGAGCTAGCGGATGTGGTAACTTGCGAGTGAAGCAAGGGAAATGAATAATCAATGAGGATCATTGATGAATATGTGAGATGTGGAGGATGGTGGTGGAAGTGCTTGTTATGCCATTGGCCGAAGAGCCGTAATTGTTCATGAATTGGCTTGTTCTGGGTTGAACCGTGAGCCGGAATAGCTGTGTATGCTATGGATATTGGCTGGTTATGGATTTAACCGTGAGCCGGAATGGCTGATATGGATGTTGATCCATGGATGAGAATTCATGCATGTTGTGCTGAATTATGGATAATTGTGATTTGCACTTCCACTATCGGAGTTACGAGTTTCCCTGGGTAATAGCAGTGGCTAGCCACCACGTGCTCCAGGTTGAGACTTGATACTCTTCTGACCCTATGTCATAAGTGTGGCCGGGCACTGTGAAAGACCCGGATGAGCTCGCCCCCGTATATATTCACCAGTGAGGGTGATGGATATAGATCATGATTATGATCAAGTTTATGATGAGTATAACTCGAGTTGGGGATGCATGACAGAGGGACAGTCCAATGGTTAGCTACCAGGACTTGTCGGGTTGGCTCTATAACCGACAGATGATATCATCGGCCACTAGGGACAGGCATTCATCATATGCATACTATGTGAATTGTTTGAGATTGCCTATTTGACTGCATATAGCTTGCTAATTGTCTAAATGTCTTACTTGCTCCTATTTGTATATTCCTTGTTTGATATAACTGTGTTTGCTATATTATACTCCTGCTGGTGGTTGGGAGGTCTGAAGGAATTGGAAAGGGAAGTATTAGTTAGACTGAAGAATCTTTAGTCAGATGCCCTTATATGGTTTAGCTTGTTTATAAGCTTTGATATTATTTGGAGGAAGTTCTAGGATTGCCTTCGGCTTTCCTCTATTATTATGTATTATATATGTGGAAGCTGTTACCTGCTGGGAACCTCTGGTTCTCACCCATGCGGATTTTGTGGTTTTCAGATGCAGGACGTGAGGTGTCCCGCTGATGCATGCTGGAGACTTCTATTACTGCGAAGATCCTTTGTTCTCGGGGCTATGTTTTGGTTTATATGTTTTGTTTAGATACTTTTATCTCCATTGAAAAATACAAACTGTGATGACTCCTCTTATGGGAGATTTTGGAGAATAGGTTTTATGTATTTGTGTCCCTTTGGGTTTCCTTTGGGGTTTTCCTTATTATATCATATGTATATAATGTTATGCTCGGACCGGTTATCTTCGCAGCCGGATCTTGAGTCTCGATATTCCTGTTTTTGACACTCCTTTGTATATACATATAATCTCACGTTGGTTTATCCTTGTTCGTTACGTTATCGATCGGAGTGTTGCGCTTTTGAGTTGCGTTTTTGTTTACCCCTTTTTCTACAAAGGCTCCTAGTTATAATCAATCATTCATACTACTATACGTACTAAATTTTTATTTTAGAGGTCGTAATACCTTGCCATCTCTGAATTATGACTTAAGCATAAGACTCTGTATGGTAGGGTGTTACATTATGGTATCAGAGCAGTTCGTTCCTGTAGAGCCTGAGGGATGGACTGATTATGCTTCTGTGCATTCTCTGTGTGTGTTATGTGCTGTTAGTATATCTGCTTGATATAATTGGCATAAACGTTCATGAGCATGCATTTGGGACTTTGAAGTACTAGACTTCCGATATTGAGACTGATCAACTTAATATCGATTGTTTGGTATGTATAGGAACCAGATGGCGCCTCATGGACGCGGTAGAGGTAGTGCGAGAGGTCGTACGAATGCTCGTGCACCGGAGAATAACACTAATGACCCGGTGAACTTTATGACTGCGTTGGAGAACATGGCTGCTGCTATGCAAGCCACTGCTGAGGCTCTTGGTCAACAGATGAACAACCATGGTAATGATGGAGGTGGAGTTCAGGGCCCGATGACACTGGCAAACTTTTTGAAGGTGAATCCGCCTAAGTTCAAGGGAACTACTAGTCCGACTGAGGCTGATACATGGTTTCAGGCTATAGAGCGAGCACTGCAAGCACAAGTGGTACCTGAAGGGCAGCGTGTCGAGTTTGCTACCTATATGCTTGTCGGTGAAGCGTCGCATTGGTGGCGAGGCATCCGACGTCTTCTGCAGCAGGGTGATGACTATATCACTTGGACTGTTTTCCAAGAGGAGTTCTATAAGAAGTACTTTCCGACTTCTGCTAGGACGGCTAAGGAACTTGAATTGTTACAGCTGAAGCAGGGTACTATGTCCATATCGGAGTATACTGACAAGTTTGAGGAGCTATTCAGGTTCTCTCGTATGTGCCAAAGGACTCCGGTGGAATATGAGGAATGGAAGTGTGTTAAGTATGAAGGAGGACTCCGGAGTGATATTTTCAGTTCAGTGGGACCAATGGAGATTAGGACTTTCTCCGAGTTGGTGAACAAGTGTAGGGTTGCTGAAGAGTGTGTAAAGAGGGCAACTGCTGAGAAAGGGACTCACAGAGGATCATTCCTACAGAACCGAGGGAAGGGTTTTGCACCTAGAGGTCCGTCTTTCAAGAGGGGAAGCTCTTTTAGGAGGCCCAACAACAACAACAACTCCCAAGGAAAAAGGTTTGGGAAACAGCCTCAAAATGATCAAGCTTGTACTAGATGTGGGGGTCACCATCCGGGAGCACCATGCAAGGCCGGATGAGGTTTGTGCTACACTTGTGGAAAGGCGGGGCATAAAGCCGCAAATTGTCCTGAGAGGTAGAAACAAGGTGCTGGAAAGGCAACAGACTGGTCGGGTGTTCACCACTTCAGCTGTAGGAGCTGAGGGATCTGAGACACTTATTCGAGGTAACTGTGAAATAGCTGGTCAAACTTTAAATGCTTTATTTGATTCGGGAGCATCACATTCATTCATTGCATTTGAGAAAGCCCATGAGTTAGGACTGAAGATTGTAACTTTAGGTTATGATCTAAGAGTGTACAATGCTACCCATGAAGCCATGGTAACTAGGCTAGGATGCCCGGAAGTTTCCTTTAGGTTCAAGCAGCGTGATTTTGTTCATAATTTAGTCTGCTTACCGATGATTGGTCTTGATCTTATCTTGGGATTGGACTGGTTATCTAAGAACCATGTTCTGCTAGATTGTTCTACAAAGTCGGTGTACTTTATGCCGAAAGATACCGAAGGGCCAGTCGTGGTGAATAATTATTATTTGAATTCGATGATGGTGAACTGTTCTGGTGTTGAATGTCAGGGTATCCTGTTGTTAACCGCGGGTGTTTCGGGTGATGATCAAAGGTTGGAGCAGATTCCGGTTGTGTGTGAGTTTCCGGAAGTGTTTCCTAATGATATTAATGAGTTTCCACCTAACCGAGAGGTTGAGTTTGCTATTGAATTGGTGCCCGGGGCGGGACCAATCTCAAGTGCTCCTTATAGGATGTCACCGTTAGAGATGAACGAGCTAAAGTCTCAGTTAGAGGATTTGTTGGGAAAGAATTTTATACGACCAAGTGTCTCTCCGTGGGGTGCTCCAGTGTTATTGGTGAAGAAGAAGGATGGGAGTATGCGGCTCTGTGTGGATTACAGGCAGCTGAACAAGGTTATAATAAAGAATAAGTACCCATTACCGAGAATTGATGATCTCATGGATCAGTTGCAAGGAGCTGGAGTTTTCTCCAAGATCGATTTGCGATCCGGTTATCACCAGATAAGGGTGAGGGGTGAGGATATCCCTAAGACTGCTTTCAGGACTCGTTATGGTCATTACGAGTACACTGTGATGTCTTTTGGGTTAACGAATGCTCCTGCGGTATTCATGGATTACATGAATAGAGTTTTCCGCCCGTTTCTGGATAAATTCGTTGTTGTCTTCATTAATGACATACTGATTTATTCCAAGACTGAAGGAGAGCATGCGGAACACTTGAGGACCGTGTTGCAGATTCTAAAGGAGAAGAAACTCTATGCAAAACTGTCTAAGTGTGAGTTTTGGAAGAGTGAGGTGAAGTTTTTGGGCCATGTGGTGAGTAAGAAGGGAATAGCCGTAGATCCAACTAAGGTGGAGGCTGTGATGGATTGGAAGCAACCAACCACCGTAACAGAGGTAAGGAGTTTTCTGGATTTAGCTGGCTATTACCGAAGGTTTATCAAAGGTTTTTCACAGATAGCTTTGCCAATGACAAAGTTAACCCGCAAAGACACTCCATTTGTTTGGACTCCTGAGTGCGAGGAGAGCTTTCAGACATTGAAGAAAAAGTTGACCACTGCACCTGTGTTAGTGTTACTCGAGCCGAATGAGCCATTTGAGGTGTATTGTGATGCCTCATTGAAGGGTCTAGGGTGCGTGCTGATGCAACATCATAATGTGGTGGCGTATGCCTCACGACAGTTGAGACCTCATGAAGTTAGTTACCCTACGCACGATTTGGAACTCGCTGCAGTTGTGTTTGCCTTGAAGGTGTGGAGGCATTACCTCTATGGGGTTAAGTTCCAAGTTTTCTCTGATCATAAGAGCTTGAAGTATCTCTTTGATCAGAAAGAGCTCAATATGAGGCAGAGGAGGTGGATGGAATTGTTGAAGGACTACGACTTTGAGTTGAATTACCATCCGGGAAAGGCGAACGTAGTGGCGGATGCGTTAAGTCGGAAGTCGTTATATGCGGCTTGGATGATGCTTCAAGAGGAGAGGTTGCTCAAGGGATTTGAGAGTCTAAAAATCGGTGCTCGAGAAGTATCCGGAACTTTGTGTTTGAGCCGATTAGAGATCTCAAGTGATTTTAAGTCCGAACTCCTAAAGGCTCATCAAAATGATGAAGCGTTATGGAAGGTGTTACCGGCTATTGAGCAAGGAAAACGGTGGAGAGTGTCGGAAGAAAAAGATGGGTTATGGAGATTCAAAGGTAGGATCATTGTGCCGGATGTGGGCACTTTGAGGCAAGATATTTTAAAGGAGGCACACAAAAGTGGATTCTCCATTCACCCGGGTAGTACTAAGATGTACCATGATTTAAAGGCGATGTTTTGGTGGCCGGGTATGAAGAATGATGTGGCGGAATATGTATCAAAGTGCTTAACTTGTCAAAAGGTAAAGATTGAACATCAAAGACCTTTCGGGATGTTGCAACCTTTAGAGATTCCACAATGGAAGTGGGAAAGTATTGCAATGGACTTTGTGTCTGGATTGCCAAGGACTAGGACTGGTTTTGATGCTATTTGGGTGATTGTGGACCGACTGACGAAGTCAGCTCACTTTTTACCCATTCGTATGACCTACACCCTTGAGGAGCTAGCACGGTTATACATAAAGGAGATTGTGAGACTTCATGGTGTACCTGCTACTATAATCTCTGATAGAGATCCTCGTTTCACTTCAAGGTTTTGGGGTGCATTTCAGAAAGCTTTTGGAACCCGATTAAGCTTGAGCACGGCTTACCATCCTCAAACAGATGGTCAATCTGAGAGGACAATCCAAACATTAGAGGATATGTTGAGAGCTTGTGTTTTGGACCAACCGGCGAGTTGGGATCGGTATATGCCATTAGTGGAGTTTGCATATAATAATAGTTATCACGCGAGCATCGGAATGGCTCCGTATGAGGCCTTGTATGGGAGGAAATGTAAATCTCCGCTATGTTGGTATGAAACTGGAGAGAAAAGCTTGTTAGGGCCGGAAATGATAGCTGAGACTACTGAACAAGTCAAGAAAATCCGTGATAGGATGCTTACGGCGCAGAGTCGTCAAAAGAGTTACGCCGATCAGAGACGAAAGCCCTTAGAATTTGAGGAAGGAGATCATGTTTTCCTTAAGGTTACTCCGACCACGGGAGTAGGTAGAGCGATTAAGGCAAAGAAGTTGAATCCTCGATACATTGGTCCATTTCAGATTCTGGAGAGGATTGGACCGGTGGCGTATCGGATGGCTCTACCACCTCATCTTTCGAATCTGCACGATGTGTTTCACGTGTCGCAGCTTCGGAAGTACACCCCTGATGCTAGCCATGTGTTGGAACCTGAGTCGGTTCAGTTGAAGGAAGATTTGACGCTTCCAGTGGCTCCGGTCAGAATTGATGATACTAGTATCAAACGGTTGCGTGGAAAAGAGGTTTCATTGGTCAAAGTGGCATGGAGTCGAGGCGGTGTTGAGGAACACACTTGGGAACTTGAGTCGGAGATGCGAACGGATTACCCGCAGTTATTCTCAGGTAATTGCATTTGAATTTTGTGGGCAAAATTCCCAATTAGGTGGGTAGAATGTAAAACCCGGTTAATTAACGGCTAATTAACCCATAAATGAGAATTTATTCTAGAAAGCCCAAAATGTGATTTTTGTGGCTAAATGTGATAAAGGAGATTGAGACGAGAATTTTGGTACCAATTTTATAGAATTCGGACCAAGATTGGACCGAACGGGCCAAACCGGGCCAATTGGACCCAAAGTGGGCCCTTGGCCCAACATAACTTAACCAAAACCCTAGTTTTCAGCACTCTCTCTCCTCATTTGTTACACACACAAGCTGAAATTAGAGAGAAAGGGAGAAGAACACTCTCTCAAGTTCTTTCTCTCACTTGATCTTCAAACCACCATAACTTTTGATCTAGAGCTCCGATTGCCGCCCCGTTTGCGGCCACGCGTTCACCGCGGAGAGCTCTACAAAACCCATACAACCAATCTTGAGGTAAGCCACGTGTTGCTGTTCGAATCTCATCCCTTATTTTCGAGTTTCATGGGTGAAATGTTGAGATTTTGGGTTCTTTGATGTTATAGGACCCAACTCTCTTGAAGGAGAAGGTTAATCTTGTCTCCTTGGACCTTGGGTGTGGTAAGATTCTCAACCCTAGTGTGATTTGTGATTTTTATGATGTTTGGGTTTTGAGATGTTGTGTATGGGTATGATGGTTGGGGCTTAGGTTGTGTATGTGTGGATATTGGAGCTTGATTGGTGATTTTGAAAAGCTTGGAAAGGGTTTGGTGGTAAAAAATCTGTTCTTGGAGGTGTTGAGGCCTTGAGAGCTTGTGGATAAGTGATTTGGAAGTGCTCCGGTGGAGCTTGGGAAAATCGGCTAAGGTATGGTTTCGGTTTCCCGTATCTAATATGTAATGTGGTAGGAAATACTTAGGCTAGAGGCCCTAAGATAGGCATTGAATGGTTGATGTTGTTGAATGATTGAGATATATGATGTGGTCATATATGTGATGATGATTATTGATGCCTTGGAGGTATGATGTATGAGAAATATGCATGTTGTGATATATGCTTGATGATTGGTTATGGTTGAATTGTGGGTTGAACCATGTTGATGGTGAGTATGATGTTGATTGTGTACAATAATGATTTATTGGAATTGGTGTTGTTGAGAATTGGCATGAGAAAGAGTATATGATATGTCAATATGTTTGAGTTTGAGCCACTTGGGTGAAGTGGGTTAAAATGATGAGATAGTGATTTTGTAATTTGTGGTAAAGAGTCAATGTGTGAGTTGAGGAGGCTTGATGTTGAATTTGATATATTTTGATTGATTTCAAAGAAAGGGATGAAAATGGCATGTTTTGATTGGTTTTGAAAAGAGTTGAAAATGGCATGTTTGAAAATGGCACTTTGTGGTTTTTATGAAAAACATGGTTTTTGGGCATACTTTGACGGGACATAACTTGGACTACGGATCTCCGTTTTGTGTTAAATCTGTTTAGAAATGAAATTGGATCCGGGAAGTCCATGCCGTTCGAAGAACGGGTGGAAAACGATTTAAAATGAGAAAGTTATGTCCGTTGGAAGATTGGGGTTTAAATTGGTGAATTCTGCAGCTTTTAACTTAGAAAATTTTTAGCAGAATGACCCCTTGCGCGTGGGCGCACTTGGCGCGTGCGCGCCGTTCTTCCCGAAAATGCCATCCACGCGTGAGCGTGATGTGCGCGGGCGCGCCGATTGTGCTGCACCCAATGCCCAGCCATTTTCCAGAGAGTTATGCCAGAACTGTGCCAGTTTTGTGCCTGGGGCACGAGAGTACCCACGCGTACGCGTGGTAGACGCGTACACGTCGATTGGCAAATTTTGAATCCACGCGTTGGCGTGCTTGACGCTTGCGCGTCGATGAAGTCTTTGAGGCCATCCGCGCGTGCGCGTGGAGTACGCGTACGCGTGGCCCTATTTTCATCCCAAAGTTGATTTTTGAGTTTTGAAAGCCAAATCTCATACTTCTAAGCCTCCGATCTCATCACTTATATTTTAAATCGTTATGATATGCCTAGCTACGAGAGAAGGAGCTAGCGGATGTGGTAACTTGCGAGTGAAGCAAGGGAAATGAATAATCAATGAGGATCATTGATGAATATGTGAGATGTGGAGGATGGTGGTGGAAGTGCTTGTTATGCCATTGGCCGAAGAGCCGTAATTGTTCATGAATTGGCTTGTTCTGGGTTGAACCGTGAGCCGGAATAGCTGTGTATGCTATGGATATTGGCTGGTTATGGATTTAACCGTGAGCCGGAATGGCTGATATGGATGTTGATCCATGGATGAGAATTCATGCATGTTGTGCTGAATTATGGATAATTGTGATTTGCACTTCCACTATCGGAGTTACGAGTTTCCCTGGGTAATAGCAGTGGCTAGCCACCACGTGCTCCAGGTTGAGACTTGATACTCTTCTGACCCTATGTCATAAGTGTGGCCGGGCACTGTGAAAGACCCGGATGAGCTCGCCCCCGTATATATTCACCAGTGAGGGTGATGGATATAGATCATGATTATGATCAAGTTTATGATGAGTATAACTCGAGTTGGGGATGCATGACAGAGGGACAGTCCAATGGTTAGCTACCAGGACTTGTCGGGTTGGCTCTATAACCGACAGATGATATCATCGGCCACTAGGGACAGGCATTCATCATATGCATACTATGTGAATTGTTTGAGATTGCCTATTTGACTGCATATAGCTTGCTAATTGTCTAAATGTCTTACTTGCTCCTATTTGTATATTCCTTGTTTGATATAACTGTGTTTGCTATATTATACTCCTGCTGGTGGTTGGGAGGTCTGAAGGAATTGGAAAGGGAAGTATTAGTTAGACTGAAGAATCTTTAGTCAGATGCCCTTATATGGTTTAGCTTGTTTATAAGCTTTGATATTATTTGGAGGAAGTTCTAGGATTGCCTTCGGCTTTCCTCTATTATTATGTATTATATATGTGGAAGCTGTTACCTGCTGGGAACCTCTGGTTCTCACCCATGCGGATTTTGTGGTTTTCAGATGCAGGACGTGAGGTGTCCCGCTGATGCATGCTGGAGACTTCTATTACTGCGAAGATCCTTTGTTCTCGGGGCTATGTTTTGGTTTATATGTTTTGTTTAGATACTTTTATCTCCATTGAAAAATACAAACTGTGATGACTCCTCTTATGGGAGATTTTGGAGAATAGGTTTTATGTATTTGTGTCCCTTTGGGTTTCCTTTGGGGTTTTCCTTATTATATCATATGTATATAATGTTATGCTCGGACCGGTTATCTTCGCAGCCGGATCTTGAGTCTCGATATTCCTGTTTTTGACACTCCTTTGTATATACATATAATCTCACGTTGGTTTATCCTTGTTCGTTACGTTATCGATCGGAGTGTTGCGCTTTTGAGTTGCGTTTTTGTTTACCCCTTTTTCTACAAAGGCTCCTAGTTATAATCAATCATTCATACTACTATACGTACTAAATTTTTATTTTAGAGGTCGTAATACCTTGCCATCTCTGAATTATGACTTAAGCATAAGACTCTGTATGGTAGGGTGTTACACTTTTCCATGGTTGATGGAGACTTTAAGAAGTTTGATGGCAAATGGTATGTACAGTCTTTCTACTTGAGAATATGGCAATTGGACACTTGTAAGCTTCGTCAGATCCTTTAAATCACTTCATTCTGCTAATCATTTGCTCCCTTTTTTTCTTAGTCAACTTAGTAATTAAACACTTCAAAAGCTGCTAAAACCTATGACTTCTTTCTTTCTTCTTTATTGTTATTTGTCTAGATTTGATTAATATATGTTAGAGTCATGTCATGTGGGAGACAGAATATTTTAGTCATATCTATTATTACACGTGTATATAAACAGAAAAACTCATATCTATTTGGTCTTCCAAAGATATATGGTGTTGCACTTGGATGCACTGATGAAGGATTGAGGAAAGAGGTTACTGATATAAAGGACTCTGGCACTGAAATTGAAGCAATGTCAAGTTATGGTGGAAGCACCAGCTTGAAATCTAAGATCATCTCAGAGGAGGTAGTTTTCTGCTTTGAATTTTAACTAGCTGGTTCATGAGTTGTGCTGGTCCTAGATCTATAAGTTGTCTTAATGTTCATGCAGGTTGATGAATACATTTTTGGTTAAGCATTATATTCTCAATCGACACAACGATGCACTGTTTCAGCAAGCGCAATTAAAATCCCATGTTTCAATCCATAGCCAAGAGGTAATCTCTGTTCAAATCACCATGTGCATTTTGTAAAGGTATTTGGATTTCCTGAAAAATGTTCTAACTTATTACCAAGAAAAGCAAATCATGATAACAACTATATAGGGAAGGCTACTAATTTACCATGATGAATTTTTATAGTATCTATTATGCTTCTCTCTCATTCCATTTCCAATTTTGAAGGCACCTGCTTTGAATGTTATCAGTAAGGATAGAATACATAGTTGGATACATCTATCCTGGGTATGGAAGTATGAAACCGAGAATTTCTTTTTTGCAAGACTTCAACCTTTACATTAGTGGTATCTTATTATTAGAAAGCTTAGGGCATATTAGGAACTAGGAAGCATCGCAATGGCATGCTCTTAAATCACTGCTAAATTGAAACTAACCCAGAAAGTTAGATAATTGATAAATTGACATGTATTGCTATGGTTATTGCTCATTATGCATATACTGGCATATAATTGATGTTATATGTGCTATACCGAGTAACTTCAACACTATATGTTTTAGACAAGAAGTATTTGGTTTGATACATTGTATGGTTGAATTTCTGCTGTGGCTGAAGTGATCATTTGACATTGACAAGGGATTGTGCCATTGATATTGTGTTGCAGATTAAATCTCAACTTTTATCCGAAAAGAATGTTATGATCGCTGCCCATGGAAACTCCTTGAGATCCATTATCTTGTATCTTGACAAGTTAGCTTCCCAAGAGGTAATTGTCAAGTTCATATATCACACTAAATAGTGATTATTTATTTATTTAGTGTTTTCCTTTTAACCTTTCTATAGGTTATTAGTTTGGAACTGTCACATATCATAGAAACTTGGACCTTAATTTTCAGTTATGGACGAAAATCTAGGAGAGGCCGCTATCAATTTTATCCTTTATTTAGCTTGCTATTGCTGAACAGAATTTGTGATAAATAATCTTTTCTTCTTTTTACATTTTCATTGCTTAGTACATTAAAAATAAATCTCGTTATTCTCTTCACTTCAATTTTCATGCTTGTATAGATTTTTGCTAGCAGAAGAACTGAAGCTACCAAATTTGCCCAATTATGGAATGAAATTATTTGCAGTTTTCGTGAGGAAGATGTCATTAGTGATAAGCAAGGCCTCAAAGAAAATGTCTTTACTTGCTCTTACCTGCCTTCTATTACTTTCTCCTTGATCCTTATGTTTAATTTAATTATATTCCAAAAATTGATTGTTTCTATTTTATGCATCTATATGGGGATTGACCTCTTTTTATTTTATTTTACTTTTTAAAGAAAAATAGTAATGGTTATGTAGAACAATACCATATGGAATTATGTTTGGAACTATTAACATTGAGAATTTTTTTATATATAAAGTTATGTCTTATATTATTGAGAAATTGTGTTATAAAAGATTTAGTTTTTAAATTTTGATATTAAAAAATAAATTTTTAATTTGAGAATATGTAAATGAGATGAGATTAACGAATAATTTGAAATTTAAAATAAATAAATAATTACAGGATTTGTGGAGGTTTGAAAATCTCACAAAATAGTTAATTTTTGTTAAATTAAAAAATTAATTTGTGGGGGTTTTAAACCGTCACAAAAGTGATTTAAAGCTGTCACAAAAGTGCATTATAAAACCCCCACTAAACACACACAAAACCCCCCACTGAATAGATTGTGGAGGTTTTTGAAAACCTCCACAAAAGACCTCGTGGCACCTCAAATTTTGGGGGTTTTGGAAACACCCACAAACCATTTGGTGGGAGTTATAAACCTCCACAAATAGGAAAAAAAACCTCCAAAAATAAACAAAAATCTTGTAGTGCCCCAAACTCGTCAGAACACATCTCCGACAAACACGAGCTGACATGGCTTCCGTATTTTAGTGACCTGTCAAAACCTCCTCCCCAAACCTAATCCATCCCTCCCCAACGCACTCCGATCTTTTGGTAACCAGGCCTAATCTCTTTTTATTGCTATGAGTAAGATTAATCAATTTATACATAATCCTTTGTTGGCACATTAGAAGAAAGCAAAGAGAGTGCTTTGGTAGTTGCAAGGAACCAAGTATCATGGACTGGTTTTGCATAAAAACAGTGATATGAAGCTTTATAGTTTTTCTGATTTGGATTAGACAGCTTATGTTGAAGATCGCAGGTCAGTATCGAGTTATTGTGTGTATCTTCGAACTAATTTAATCTCTTGGTGTTGCAGGAAACAAGCAATCATTTTGAGATCTTCCACTGAAGCTGAGTTTAGGAGCTTCGCCTCTTGTGAAGTAGAAATTGGTGGCTGTAGAGTTTGCTTGCCGAACTGGATGTTAAGCTGACAATTCCTCCTACCATTTTTTGTGACAATCTCAGTGCTATGTTGCTCATTGGTAATCCTATTTTTCATAGTTAAACCAAATACTTCCAGCTTGAAGTACAACTGATTTAAGATAAGGTTCAGAGGCAATCAGTGCATGTTATTCATGTACCAGAGACTGACCAGGTTACAGATTTGCTTACGAAATCACTTTCTGCAGTTACGTTTGAGAGGTTGAAGTTCAAACTGAGAATTATTTTGAAAACTTGTTGTTCACTTTAATACTAGTTTTCTGTATTTTCAGTTTTTCTTATTTTCTTGTCTTGCCGTTGATTCTTTCTTTTGTATTTTCTTAGTGTTCATATCAGAATCTTCACAAAAATTCCTTAACTCCAAGATTATTTATGTTCAATTATTAGAACATATGTTTAAAAATGAAATCATATGTAAATTCATGATTACTATCTTGATTTATTGTTTCTAATACTAATATGTGGTTCTTTGATTTTTTTCAACCAAAATCTATCAAATCTTTATTTTTTGTTAAATAACAACTTTATGATGAGGCAAAAATTACAAAGTAATTTCTTGATATATTGAAAATCAAAATCCTAAAATTTTATTTATACCTAACTATTGGATCTCATTAAACCATACAGACCTAAGTAATATAAAATAGTATTAATTTTATCGTTTAGACTGCCCAAACTGAGAGTAAATCTCCAAAATGGTCCTCCAGATTAGGCCCGTGTACCAATATTGCCCCTCAATTTCTAAATGCTCTAAATGCACCCTCCAATTTGAGCTTCGTGCGAAATCTTAGTCCTTCCACTCAATTCCGGCATGACTCAGCAGCGGAGCGCTGAGCTGGTGGTTCCACCCCCTCCACGTATGCTTCATCACTCTCCACCATCACCATCGTTCCTCTTCTTCTCCCAACGAAGCCATTACCCTTTTCTCTTGTTCCAATTCTCATTTTCCTTTCTCCTTTCCTCAAGCATTGTAACCCTTTCCATTGGCCTAAGGCTGAACCACCAGCGCGAGCCACCATAGCCTCCACCATCTGCGACCACCGCGTCCAACCTCCTCCCTCTATCCTCTCCTTCCCCGTCAGGTCCAGAAATGTCAAGCTTTCTTCCTGGCGAACCACTTCCATCGGACCTGAGCTTACTGTCGCTGCCAATCTGCCATCTTCATCGCCCTCTTCCACGCACTGAACCCTAGCCCTATCGCAGCTTCCAGCATCTCCATTGCCACCACCATCACCTCTGGCCTTTACCCAGCACCGCCACATCTTCCTCCCCCATTTTCTCTTCTCAGCTAAAGAGCCGGGTACCTTCATCTTTGTTCCTCATCATCGAACTACTACTACCGCAATAGCCGCTGCAACCACTACTCTGCCGATGTCCTCCCCTCGTCTGCTTCTCCTTGTCATTTCCATCACCCATGATGACTAACCCTCCTCTCCTTCCTCACGTTTCGGTTTGCCTTCTTCCCTATCTGATCACCCCAACTTCCCCTATTAGTTTAGGTTTATTTAGAATTTAGTTTTAATTTTCACCAGTTTTAGGCTTAGTTTAGTTTAATTATCTGTTTTAATTGATTTTAGGTGGTTATGATAGGTTAATTTAGTTTGTTGAATTTTGATTGTTGCTGAAAGTGTATAGAAATATTCTCCAAGCTTGAGGAAGAAGAGAAAATAAGAGAGGAAGAATAAAAGAGAAAGGGTTGCGACAGTGGTTTTGAGGTAGTGATATGAAGGATGGTGAACTGAGAGAAGGAAAGGCTGCAATGCTTGAGGAAAGGAGAAAGGAAAGGAGGATTGGAAGAAGAGAGAAGGGTAGTGGCTCCGTTGGGAGAAGAGGAGGAACGATGGTGATGGTGGAGGGTGATGAAGCCCACGTGGAGGTGGTGGAACCACCAGCTCAGCACTCCGGCTGCTGAGTCATGTCAGAATTGGGTGGAAGGACCAGGATTTCGCATGTAGCTCAAATTTGAGGGTGCATTTAGAGCATTTAGAAACTGAGGGACAACATTGGTGAACGAGCCCAATCTAGAGGACCATTTTGGGGATTTACTCCCCAAACTGATAAATAATTTTAATTTATTCTTTTTATTATTTAAACCAATAATAAAACCACTTTATATTTCACAATTTAAATAGCTAATATAATTATATTAATATATATTAGCAAGAAATTAAAATAAAATGTCCTAACACATCAAGAGAAAATATTATCTTTGAATACAAAGACATGTTTTGCCTCAGTCAACACATATGATTGGTTGAAAATTTTTGGCATCTCTCAAAAGCGGAAGACTGCGACAATTTTAGGATGATTTCATGGTTTTTCCGCGATTTTGAACCGTTACAAAACCGTTTGTTATGGAAACATTGCAATTTAACACTTTTATTAAACATGTTTTGCTTCCTAGTACTTTAACACCTTAACTTCTTATGAAAATGTCACAATTTAATGCACAAAATAATTTTTTTATGTGGATAAATTTAATTGTAAAATTATATACATGATTTTTTTCGGAGATTAAATATATATAGGTCTCGTTCAATTCAATCCAACCAACCGATGAATAGGTTGGGTTAATTACGACTAATTAAAAAGGAAGAAAATTGCAAAATCTACTTAACCCAACGCTACTATATGCTACTTAAACAACAAAATGTTGATCCAATTGACTTTCTTAGATTGTGTTCTGGTCCAACCCAACAAGGACTAGGGGTCCACCTGACGAACCCACAACCCGATGGGTCAATGACCCGTTTAGACAACAGTGTCTCTCGCGTGACACGACACCCTGCCAAAGCCTGAACAACTCATGAAGCTTCTAGAAAAGGGGACCTAAATGAAAGGGTCCACCCAAAGACAAGGAATAAAGGGGAGGGACCTACCCCTCCCCACAGGTACGTCACTTTTATCTTAATTAGCCGTTTTATCGTACGGACGCTTACTTTAGTATCGGAGTGTCCTTGCAGGTGGCCCCACCCGCCGACCCACTAACAATTGTGGGATCCATTCCTCTTCTCAGCTTTCGTGCTCAGGTTCCGCTTCTTACCTCCAACGATCTCCCACCAATCGACTCAACGAGCAACAGAACAATGACGCCGTCTGTGGCTACCTAACGCAAGATGAGAATGGAGGTTTTCTCCCGTCCTGAGGACGAAGGGGACGAACAGGAAGGAGAGGGGTTGTTTCCCCTTCAGGACAAAGAACACCAAAGGGGTTGCCTCATGAGCAGGGTGAGCACTGGAACTTCTCAGAGGTGCTGACAAACCCCCTCTACCCAAGATCTCTCCCATGAGCGATCCTTAAAAAGGCGTCCATTTGGTGGTACCGGTAGCGATAACTCCTGGATCATGCAAGAACTTAGACATAGGATCCAAAACCTCGAGGGGGAGCTGGCGGCAAGAGATCGTGACCAACCCGACCATAGCCAGAATTTCTGCTCGCGTGCAGAGGCTCATCTGAGCTATTCTCATGCTTGGTCCCCAATGAGGAGATCAGAAGAGCGGTGGCAGGACTAGGAAAAGGATGACGGTCAAATTCAATTATTTTTGTAGCTTTAATTTTAGAAATTTTTTATTAAAAATAATTAAAATAAGTTTTGATTAATTGAATTTGAAATAAATTAAGATCTTTATTCAATTTTATAATTATTGAGTAATTTTCTACATTTAAAATTATAACGTTAGTAGTTATAAAATAATAAAAATTGTATATGATTTAAATAGTTGATATTTTTATACTTCAATACTTTAAGTTTTAGAAATAAGGAAAATTAAACTTCTTATCTTATAATTTTAATTAAAGTATTTGATTTTTTATTTAATTAGTATTATGGCATAACAAATAATATTTTGAAGTAAATTTTAAGAATTTAACTAGATTTTAAATTAGTACCTTATGTCCTAATTTTATTAAAATTACCCTACTTGAAAGCAACCTCATTTTTCGAAATGTAACCCAGACCTAACCTATTTGAAGTAGGTTTGGTTCTTGGTGAAGGCTCAGTTTCACTTGTGTAAACTTCATCAAATTTCTCCTTAAATGTGGGAATAAATCCAATACCAGATTTGTTTGATGGGGATTTAGTATTTGATGAAGAAGCCACAAATTTCATAGAAGAATCATTAAAAACTGCACTTTCTTTGGTTATATAACCTAAACCAGATTTTTCAAACAATGGTCTTTGGCTTGCAAGTAATTTGTCCAAGTTACTAGAACTTTGAGCAAATTTTGCTAAGTCACCATTCAGCCTTTTAATCATATCATTTAATCTTTCATTTTCAGTAATTAACTCATGAGAGGGATCCACAATGTTCTTTCCTTTTAATTTTTCAAGTTCAGATTTTAGAAATATGTTTTCTTCAATAATATCCAAAGCACATTCAGTTTCATTCACTTCTTCTTTTAAGAAATCATTTTCAGCTTTTAACACATCTTTTTTAGATCTACACTTATTGTACTTATCTAGTAGTTTTGAGGTGTTTAGAGTGAGATAATCAATAATGGCATGTAAATCATCTATGGATAAGTCATAGTAATTTACCTCATCAAGATTATTGTTTCCAGCCATGAAGCAGTCTTTATCTTCACCTTTAGATTCTTTTTCTTCATCGGAGTCATTCTCAAGATCCTCCTAAGCTGCCATGAGCATTCTTTTCCTTTCTTTCTTTGCTTTGTCCTCCTTCTTGAGCTTTGGACAGTTTAGCTTGAAATGTCCAGCCTCCTTGCAATGATGACACGTTACCTTGATCAAGTCTATCTTGTGTTCCTTTGAGCTTGAACCCTTGTACTTGCCCTTGTTCTTCATCTTCCTTCTAAATCTTCTAACAAAAAACATAAGCTCATCATCTGAAATACCATCACTAGACTCACTTTCTTTTGGTTCTATTTTTGACTTGAGGGCTATTCCCTTTTTCTTTGAGTTCGGGTTTGTGTGTGTGGTTTCATAGGCAAGGAGTTTTCCTCTCAGCTCATCATAGGTTATAGGGCTTAGGTTATTGCTCTCGACTAGGACAGTGGCAGTGGTTCCCATTCTTTTGTGAGGCTTCTAAGGAGTTTTCTCAATAGGATTTGTTCTGAGTAGTTTGTACCCATAGCATCAAGGTTGTTGATTATGATTGAGAATCTCTCAAACACTTCATCAATGCTTTCTCCATCCTTCATGTTAAACATCTTGTACTCTTTTTGCAGCATATCAATCCTTGTTTTTTGACCTGTTTAGTGCCTTCGTGTGTAACCTGGAGTTTTTCTCAGATTTTTTTGGCTGTCTTGCATCTAGTCATCTTTCGGTACTCTTCAAAGCTGATAGCACATTGAAGAAGGTTGTGGCTTTAGCATTCAGCTCCATTTTCTTCTTATCGTCTTCATTCCATTCAGCTTTTTCTTTTAGAGTCACCACTCCATCAGCACTTGTTTTTGTTGGGATATTGGGACCGCTCACAACAATCTTCCATATGTTGTAGTCAATGGATTAGATGAAGATCCTCATCCTCTCTTTCCAGTAGGCATAGTTATTCCCATTGAAGAAAGGAGGCCTGTTGTTTGACTGGCCTTCAGTGGAGGTGTAGGCAATTGTGGTTGTGCCCACGTTATTCGCCATTGGATCTTTGATCCAAGCGGTTAAGCTTGATTCTTGAAACCTTAGCTCCTGATACCAATTGAAAGTTGTAAAAGGCTTAGAGAAGGGGGTAGAATCTATGACATTCTTTTACTTTAATAAACTTATCCTTTTAAAACAAACTTGCTGTCTGAATCTGTTTGGACTTAGCAGCAAAAAATTTATATGAGACAATTTCATTTTTTCTCATGAATATCAGAAAACAAGACAGGGTAGAGAAGAGAAAAGCTAACACCATCATGTATCCTGGTTCGGTTGCCTTGTGCTATGCAACCTACGTTGTGGTGGAATTTTCACAATAGTTAAAGTATTACATACACCAATTTCACAAGATTGACACAATCCTTTCACACTCAAGTTCTAACCTAACTTGACTTTGGCTATGCTAATACTCAACTCTTCACTCTTAGTGCTAACCCAACTAAGAAAGGGATACCTCACAGGTACATGATACAAGACACAGACTTACCTAAAGAAATATGAAATAACTCTAGGCTTTTCTCTCAAGTGTATTACTCAGCCTCTTTCCACTCATTGGCTTTTACTTGAGCTCTTTCAATATGCCTTTTCACTCAAGAAATTATAGAAAGATAAAAATTGAAAAGTAAATTACAATCTGTAAAACATGAAGGAGATTGACAATTCAACAGCCTCATTGCTATGTGATAAACCAGGTCTGTAAAACACGAAGGAGATTGACTATTCAACAGCCTCATTGCTATGTGATAAACCGGGTTTGCATGTCTCTGATTCAGTTCTTCCTTTTTGGCGGAATGCTTCTTTGAAAGAAAGTAATGTCCAAGTAGATGAACTTCTTCAGAGAGCTTCTTCGCAGAACAAAACCTCAATACACTGGGTTATCTCTCCTTGGCTTTAGAATGATGAGAAATCTTCGTTTGTATCTCCTTGCATGTTGCTTAGATGCTCTCTCCTAGGTCAACTCCTTGAGTTGTGTGCTTCACCAACTCACTTTTCACTTTCTTCCATTTACCTCTGAAAATGGAATGCTGGAACAGACCATTTTTTGCTTGACCGAAAGCCTTAGATAAGCAAAGATACAAGTTTCAAAGGTAAACTTGAATCTGAACCATTGATGATGTGCTTTGGCTCCAAGAAACTTTGTGAACCCTTGATTTACAGCAGCAGAGATCAAAGGCTTCTTTCTTCATTTAACCAGAAATGGGTATGAAGGGAAAGGAAGCTTCAGCAAGTTACTTTGGGGTACCAATAATGGAAAGATCTTTCTGATTTGCCTAAGATCTGATTTTGCCCTAGCTTCTGATTTCTTCTTCTTTCTTCTTTGTAGCTAATTAACCTTTTTTTCCTTCTAGGATGTGAACCATGGCATGGCCATCTCTGACTTAGCTTAGCTTGCTTTGATTAGGGTGATTAGACATTAGCTTTTTGTGATTTACCTTTCTCTCTCTTTCTTTTTTGATGAAAGAACAAGAATAACGAAGCTCTCTCTTTCTCTTTCTTTCTAATTCTTACTGAAGCAAACATGTGAGATGCTTTGGAAGGCTTCATCTTGATGGAGTCTTCATGGGCTTGGGTTGGATTTATTTTTCATTCAGCACAGCTAATTCCTTTGCTTAACAACCTTGGTCTTTTAGTTCTTTGTAGCCCACTTTGTTTCTAGTTTGATTTTTCTCTTTTTGGGCTGCTGCAATATTCTTTCTTTGGCTTGCAACACTTTATCAAGCACAATTAAAAATTAATTAGATAATTAACCCCATAAAATAATGTTTGTCATCATCAATTGAAGTTAGTTAATTTCTCAATTCAACAATCTCCCCCTTGATGACAAACATAATTAAAACATTAATCAAAAGGAATTGAATTTGAATAAAGTTAAGGAACTTCCCTTTGAGTGGTGTCATTTGCTTTTGTGTTGCTCCCCATTTTCTTTTCAAGAATTGCTCCCCCTAAATTTATGCTCTTCTCTTCTTTCCTATTTGCATATATTCATAGGAAACATAATAATAGACTATGTACACTATGTTGACCATGGATGAAGCAATCAGCAAGGTTTTCAAACAATTTAACTTCTCATGAACTTGAATTAAGGGATTGTGTAAACAACCAAATATCTATCCCAACACTAAACAAAACATGTCAACAATAATAACAAATATCCAGCCCAAAATTGCTCAAAACTGAATCATACAGAGCATCAAGACTAGCAATGGCAAAACAGAGCAACAAATCATGTAAAGCAAATTCACATCAGCAAATTCACATGCTAAACATCACAACAGCAGCAAAAATTAGAAAAATTCATATGCTACTAAATTCAATTCATACAACTACTCCTCCTTTTGTCATCAAGGGTGTGAGAGTTAATGTAAAGTTAAAATTTGCAACTTGAAATGAACTAAAATCCTGCAACAAAAGGTTCAGAGGCTTTCCTTTGATGATACCAGATTAACTTGATGTGCTCCCCCCTTTTTTTCATATGATTTGCAAACTACGGCATCATGTAAGCAACGATTCACCAGCACAACATAAAGTTCAAATGACTTAAAGTCATCCAAGTTTAGTTCACAAACAAGTCAGCCAGGTTCAGTTCACAAACAAGTCAAACAGATTTCAGTTCATAAATACCATCCAATTAACAAACACAAGACTAATCAAAACTAATATCCAATAATCTCAATAAGTCTTATGTCTTATCAATCCTCATATATGCATTTTCCCCCCTTTTTGTCATCAAGGTGGGAAAAATAAAACAAAACAGAACCAGCAAATAGTATGTTAAAGGCACGTTAAAGCTAAGTGTTGCATTTTAAAATATTAAGAAAATTTGGAAGAGAAATAAAGATCACATTTCAACCAGCAACACCATAGTTATATAACAAACTCACAATGTGCAAAGACCAATTCTTGGTAAAAACTCATTAGGATCAAAAAGAGAGTTTCATATCACTTGAAGGTTTCAGAAAACAAAAAGAGACCACATGTGTAATAAGATTCAAGCATGGTCCATGTCCATTTTTACACTACAAAATCTAGATCTCTCATTTCTTATTCAACAATCCAAATGTCTCTTTGACCTGCAAAATGGAATTCTCAAACTAGACATTAGCACAATTAAAATAGAAGTTGCAGTTTTTCAAAAATTGAAATGATGATAATGAAAAATGAGAAAAAAATGTGCACAATACATGAATAGGTTTGCAATTGCAGCAAGTTAAGAGTGTTCTTGGAAAAAGAAAGTTCAGAATCCTATTCCAAGAAAGTTCAGAGCCCAGAAGATAAAATTCAAAATGATGGTTCTCCTTCTGCCCAGAATTGTCTCATCCAAACCTATGAAACAAAAACTTCAACAAAAACATCAGCAATCTTCAAACAATGAATCATGACTCAAAATTCCTAGACTAGTCCTAAGCATGCAGAATCTGTCCTCAACTAGTGGTTTAGTGAAAATATCAGCTAATTGCTCCTATGATTTAACAAATTGAATGCAAATATTCCCTTTTGAACATGTTCTCTTATTGAGTGAAATTTCACTTCAATATGTTTAGTCCTAGAGTGCAAAACTGGATTTTTAAAAATATTAATGTCACTCATATTATCACACAACAAGGGAATATTTTTAGCATTTAACTTGTAACCAGCAAGCTCTGTTTTTAACCACATAAGCTGAGAACAACAAGAAGAAGCAGCTATATACTCAGCCTCTGCAGTGGATAAAGCCACTGTTGGTTGCTTCTTACTTGACCAAACATTCAAGGACTTTCCAAGGAAGCAACATAAGCCTAAAGTGCTCCTTCTATCAACTCTATAACCGACAAAATCTACATCACAATAACCAACTGCAAAAAAATCATCAATCTTAGGATACCAAAGACCAAAATTGGATGTGCCATGAACATATGTAATGATCCTCTTAACTGCAGAAAGATGAGACTCTTTAGGTTTAGATTGGAATCTTGAACACATTCTAACACTTTGCACAATATCAGGTCTAGAGGAAGTTAAGTACATAAGAGAGCCAATCATTCCTCTATACCTAGTCTCATCTACATCTTTCTTAGTTTCTCCCTTGTTTAATTTTGAATTAGGGTGCATGGGAGTTCCCATGGGTTTGGCATTATCCATACCAAATTTCTTAACCAGTTCCTTGGCATACTTTTCTTGACGAATAAAAATACCTTTTTCAGTTTGTTTAATTTGTAGCCCAAGAAAAAAATTAAGTTCACCCATCATACTCATGTTAAATTCACTTGTCATGAGTTTTCTAAATTCAGTACAAAGGGATTCATTAGCTGATCCAAAAATAATGTCATCAACATATATTTGGACTAGAATGAAAGAATCATTAGAGTTCTTAATAACTAGAGTTGTGTCTATGGTGCCTCTTTGAAAACCATTTTTCAAAAGAAAAGAGCTAAGTCTCTCATACCAAGCTCTAGGAGCTTGTCTCAAACCATAGAGAGCTTTGATAACTTGAAAACATGGTTAGGAAGCTCTTTATTTTCGAAACCAGGTGGCTGCTCCACATACACTTCTCTATCTATCATCCCATTCAAAAATGCACATTTCACATCCATTTGATATAATTTAAAACCACAAAATGCAGCATAAGCTAAGAGAAGTCTTATGGCTTCCATTCGGGCTACAGGGGAAAAGGATTCATCAAAGTCTATTCCTTCTTCTTCGTCATATCCTTGTGCCACTAGCCTTGCTTTGTTTCTTGCAATGCTACCATTCTCTCCTAGCTTGTTCTGAAATATCCACTTGGTGCCAGTCACTTTCTTTTCATTTGGCCTTAGAACCAATGTCCACACTTGATTCTTCTCAAACTCAAGAAGCTCATCTTCCATTGCCTTTACCCAAGAAGGGTCATTAAGGGCTTCTTTGACATTTTGAGGCTCCATTTGAGAGAGAAGGGCAATGTTTGTTCCTTCATTGGTCTTTCTAGTTGAAGACTGAGTTTTAACCCCATGAGAGACGTCCCCAATGACAAATTCCTCAGGATAATTCTTCAAGAATCTCCATTCACGAGGTCTGGTGGACTTGGAGGCAGATTCAGTTACCAAGAGATTCTGGGTACTACTGGTTTTAGGATCTCCTTCAGATTCATGAGACAAAACAGAATTGTCTCTTAAATTTTCAGCAGCTGCAGTTTCTGGTTCAAGATGACCAGAATTTTTATTTTCATGATTTTGTGCAGTTTCACTGTCCTTTTGAACTTGATTTCCTACATCACAGTCTTCCAAAATACTTTGAACCAAGTTAGTATCACAAAATGTAACATGTATGAACTCGTCAATAATCCTAGCATCTTGATGATAAACTCTATATGCTTTACTAGTTGTGAAATATCCTACAAACAAGCACTCATACACCTTTGGATCAAATTTTCCTAAATTATCTTTGTTATTAAGAACAAAACATTTGCATCCAAAGATGTGCAAGTAATCCAAGTTTGGTGGGTATCCTTTCCAAAGTTCATAAGGGGTTTTCTTTAAAAATTTTCTTATGATAGTTCTATTCAAAATGTGGCAAGCTGTGTTAACCGCTTCAGCCCAAAGAAATTTTGGAACATTGCTCTCACAAAGCATAGCCTTGTCATTTCTTGAATACTTCTATTTCTTCTTTCCACAACACTATTTTGTTGTGGTGTCCTTGGACAAGAGAAGTTGTGATATATTCCAAATTCCTCACAAAATGATTCAAATAAATTGTTTTCAAATTCGGTTCAATGATCACTTCTTATAGAAGAGATCTTTAAATCCTTTTTATTTTGAATTTTCTTGCAAAAGATTTCAAAGGCCGAAAAAGCTTCATTTTTGTATGCAAGAAATAAAACCCAACCAAACCTAGAATAGTCATCCACAATCACTAAACCATAATGTTTACCACCGAGGCTTTGAGTTCTTGTTGGACCAAACAAATCAATATGTAGCAATTCAAGTGGCCTTTTAGTAGAGATGTCTTCTTTTGGTTTAAATGAACTTTTTGTTTGTTTTTCCATTTTGCAAGCATCACAAGTGATGTCTTTGTCAAACCTTATCAAAGGAAAACCTCTCACTAACCCTTTCTTTACAAGTTTGTTTATTTGAAACATACTTGCATGTCCCAATCTCTTGTACCATAGCCACTTTTCAGATTCTTTAGAGTAAAAACAAGCCACATTTTGATCCTTTAATTCATAAAGGATAAGTCCATACACATTATTACAACGCTTGGCAACAAAAAGTACTTCATTAGTCTTTTCATTTATAACACAGCACTCAAGTCTTTTGAAAGTCACTAAATATCCTAAATCACATAGCTGATTTATATTCAAAAGATTGTGCTTCAATCCACATACCAAAAATACATCATCAATGAAGGTAGAGTGATCATTACCTACCTTTTCAACAACAATTATTTTACCTTTTCTATCATCTCCAAAGGTCATAAAACCTCCATCATACTTGTTTAGTTTGATGAAGTAAGTTGACCTTCCAGTCATGTGCCTTGAGCATCCACTATCCAAGTACCACATATCCTTTTTGTTCTTGGATGCTAGGCAAATCTGCATGAAAAACTTCAAGTAACCTTAAGTATCCAAATTAATTTGGATCCTTTAAATTTAATCCATCTTGGTTGCCCAAGTGCATTGAAATCACACACATTATAAATTTGGTTTCCAACAATTCTTTTTTCAATGAAGCATTGTGAATATGAATGACCAAATTTTTTGAAATTAAAACAATGATTCCTGATGCATGTTGCTGAAATTGAGATGAGCTACCATGCTGGAAATGATTAAAGGGCTGAAATTTTCAGGTTTTTGGAAGAGGTGCATTTCTTTTGACAAACTAATTTTTGTTATAATTGTTCCTCTTCGCAAAAGTATTTTCACCAGAATTTTTAAGAACTTTTGGATTTTTTTAATATGATGTTTTGTTGTAAAATGGTGGTTTTTTGAAAGCAACCTCATTTTTCGAAATGTACCCCAAACCTGGCCTATTTGAAGTAGGTTCGATTCTTGGTGAAGGCTTAGTTTCACTTGTGTAAACTTCGTCAAATTTCTCCTCAAATGTGGGAACAAATCCAATACCAGATTTGTTTGATCGGGATTTAGTATTTGATGAAGAAGCCACAAATTTCATAGAGGAATCATTAAAAATTGCACTTTCCTTGGTTATATAACCTAAATCAGATTTTTCAAATAATGGTCTTTGGCTTGCAAGTAATTTGTCCAAGTTACTAGAACTTTGAGCAAATTTTGCTAAGTCACCATTCAGCGTTTTAATCATATCATTTAATCTTTCATTTTCAACAATTAACTCATGAGAAGAATCCACAATGTGCTTTCCTTTTAATTTTTCAAGTTCAGATTTTAGAAACTTGTTTTCTTCAATAATATCCAAAGCACATTCAGTTTCCTTCACTTTTTCTTTTAAGAAATCATTTTTAGCTTTTAACATATCTTTTTCAAATCTGCACTTATTGTACTTATCTAACAGTTTTGAGGTGTTTAGAGTGAGATCATCAATAATGGCATGTAAATCATCTATGGATAAGTCATAGTAATTTACCTCATCAAGATTATTGTTTCCAGCCATGAAGCAGTCTTTATCTTCACCTTCAGAATCTTCTTCTTCATTGGAGTCGTTCTCAAGATCCTCCCAAGCTGCCATGATCACTCTTTTCCTTTCTTTCTTTGCTTTGTCCTCCTTCTTGAGCTTTGGACAATTTAGCTTGAAATGTCCAGCTTCCTTGTAATGATGACATGTTACCTTGCTCAAGTCTATCTTGTGTTCCTTTGAGCTTGAACCCTTGTACTTGCCCTTGTTCTTCATCATCCTTCTAAATCTCCTAACAAAAAATATAAGCTCATCATCTGAAATACCATCACTAGACTCACTTTCTTTTGGTTCTATTTTTGACTTGAGGGCTATTCCCTTTTTCTTTGAGTTCGGGTTTGTGTGTGTGGTTTCATAGGCAAGGAGTTTTCCTCTCAGCTCATCATAGGTTATAGGACTTAAGTTATTGCTCTCGGCTAGGACAATGGCATTGGTTTCCCATTCTTTTGTGAGGCTTCTAAGGAGTCTTCTCACTAGAATTTGTTCTGAGTAGTTTGTACCCATAGCATCAAGGTTGTTGATTATGATTGAGAATCTCTCAAACACTTCATCAATGCTTTCTCCATCCTTCATGTTAAACATCTCGTACTCTTTTCACAGCATATCAATCCTCATTTCTTTGACCTGTTTAGTGCCTTCGTGTGTAACTTGGAGTTTTTCCCAGATTTCTTTGGCTGTCTTGCATCTAGACACCTTTCGGTACTCTTCAAAGCTGATAACACAATGAAGAAGCTTGATGGATTTAGCATTTAACTCTATTTTCTTCTTATCATCTTCATTCCATTCAGCTTCTTCTTTTAGAGTCACTACTCTATCAGCACTTGTTTTTGTTGGGATATTGGGACCGCTCACAACAATCTTCCATGTGTTGTAGTTAATAGATTGGATGAAGATCGTCATCCTCTCTTTCCAATAGGCATATTTCTTTCTGTTGAAGAAAGGAGGCCTGTTGTTTGACTGGCCTTCAATGACGGTGTAGGCAACTGTGGTTGTGCGCAAGTTGTTCGCCATTGGATCTTTGCTCCAAGCAGTTAAGCTTGATTCTTGAGACCTTAGCTCCTGATACCAATTGAAGGTTGTAGAAGGCTTAGAGAAGAGGGGGTTGAATCTATGACCGTATTTTACTTTAATAAACTTATCCCTTTAAAACAAACTTGTTGTCTGAATCTGTTTGGACTTAGCAGTGAAAAATTTATGAGACAATTTCATTTTATCTCATGAATATCAGAAAACAAGATAGAGTAGAGAAGAGAAAAGCTAACACCGTCATGTATCCTGGTTCGGTTGCCTTGTGCTATGCAACCTACGTCCAGGCTCCACCACAACAGTGGTGGAATTTTCACAATATTTAAAGTATTACATACACCAATTCCACAGGATTGACACAATCCTTTCACACTCAAGTTCTAACCTAACTTGACTTTGGCTATGATAATACTTAACTCTTCACTCTTAGTGCTAACCCAACTAAGAAAGGGATACCTCACAGGTACAAGATACAAGACACAGACTTACCTAAAGAAATATGAAATAACTCTAGGCTTTTCTCTCAAGTGTATCACTCAGCCTCTTTCCACTCATTGGCTTTTACTTGAGCTCTCTCAATATACCTTTTCACTCAAGAAATTATAGAAAGATAAACATTGAAAAGTAAATTACAATCTGTAAAACATGAAGGAGATTGACTATTCAACAACCTCATTGCTATGTGATAAACCAAGTTTGCATGTCTCTTATTCAGTTCTTCCTTTTTGGCGGAATGCTTCTTTGAAAGAAGGTACTGTCCAAGTAGATGAACTTCTTCAGAGAGCTTCTTCACAGAAAAAAACCTCAATACACTGGGTTATCTCTCCTTGGCTTCAAAATGATGAGAAATCTTCTTTTATATCTCCTTGCATGTTGCTTAGATGCTCTCTCCTAGGTCAACTCCTTGAGCTGTGTGCTTCACCAACTCACCTTTCACTTTCTTCCATTTACCTCCAAAAATGGAATGCTGGAACAAATCCTTTTTTGCTTGACTGAAAGCCTTAGATCAGCAAAAATACAAGTTTCAAAGGTAAACTTGAATCTAAACCATTGATGATGTGCTTTGGCTCCAAGAAACTTTGTGAAGCCTCGATTTACAACAGTCGAGAACAAAGGCTTCTTTTTACATTTAATCAGAAATGGGTATGAAGGGAAAGAAAGCTTCAGCAAGTTACTTTGGGGTACCAATAATGGAAAGATCTTTCTAATTTGCCTAAGATCTGATTTTTCCCTAGCTTCTGATTTCTTCTTCTTTCTTCTTTGTAGCTAACCTCTTTTTCCTTATAGGATGTGAACTATGGCATGGCCATCTCTGACTTAGCTTAGCTTGCTTTGATTAGGGTGATTAGACATTAGCTTTTTGTGATTTACCTTTCTCTATCTTTCTTTTCCGATGAAAGAACAAGAAGAACGAAGCTCTCTCTTTCTCTTTCTTTCTAATTCTTACTGAAGCAAACATGTGAGGTGCTTTGCAAGGCTTCAGCTTGATGGAGTCTTTATGGGCTTGGGTTGGATTTATTTTCCATTCATCCCAGCTAATTCCTTTGCTTAACAACCTTGGACTTTTAGTGCTTTGTAGCCCACTTTGTTTCTGATTTGATTTTCCTCCTATTGGGCTGCTGCAATATTCTTTCTTTGGCCTGCAACACTTTATCAAGCACAATTAAAAACTAATTAGATGATTAACCCAATAAAATAATGTTTGTCATCATTAATTGAAGTTAGTTAATTTCTCAATTCAACAAAAAGAGAACTATGATTTAGTGTTACTTCCTAATAAAGATATTATATTTTTGGGTGTAAGGCATTTAAAAGAAACTTATGTTTTAAGCCATTTTGAATGTGAAAAGGATTTATGTCTCTGAATTTAATTTGTGGATTTCAGTTTGGAAGAGACTTTACTTTAAAGCTATTTTAAAGGTGAAAAGGGTTTATGTATTTTAATTTGATTTAAGGTTTTTACTTAGAGGGGTTTTAGTGACTTTGCAAGAATGTGGATTTCGATTTATAAATCGCATTTTTTGACATTTTAAGAAAGGTTAAAGTATCCTTTAAATTTCTGGTTTAGAACAACTAAAATGATTTTCGAGCCATTGGGAACGTTTCAAATTTTTATTATGGGGCTGAGAATGGTTTCTGGGTTTTAGTAAAAGAAATAGTTTGAAAATGTGTTTTGAGTAATTGGTTACACAACTCGGTTTAGCTTAGATTCTATTCTTACTACTCACATCAGGAGTCCAAGGTCTTAAGGACTTTAGACAAATTTGAGGAAAAGAATTATGTTATTCTTCTCTAAAGACTTAAGCTGAAGAACTTTTGTTACCAAATCTTGTTTTAGAATGATTGATTTTGAATCCCTCAAAAAAAGGCTCTTGATTTGGTGTGGTTTCTGAGATATTTAGAAAGATGTTGTAGAGAGTGGCTTTACTTTTAAAAAGAGAAATTTACGTTTGAGGAGAAGTGGCTAGTCACCACGTGCTCGGTAACCATGTTTTAAAAAGGGGAATTTATGTTTGAGAAAAAGTGGCTTATGAGCCTGAAATGATTTGAGGAATGGGGATTTTAAAGCCAAGGCCGGAAAGAATTGATTTTTGTTTTCAAAATAAAGTGATTTGAGAAAAAGTGATTTAAGGCTTGAATGATGATTTTACGAGTTTTATGATGTTGGATGGTGGAAGTGCTATTATGTTATGAGCCGGAATGGCTGTATATGATAATGAATTATGACTGATTGTGGAATATGTTGAGCCAGAATGGCTGTATATGATAATGAATTATGGTTGATTGTGGAATATGTTATGAGCCGGATGGCTGAGTACGAATATGAATGATTATTGAGTTGATAAAGTGATTGTTGCACTTCCAATTATCTGAGATACGAGTTTTCCTGGGTAAAAGCAGTGGCAAGCCACCACGTGCTCCAGGTTGAGACTCGACACTCTGCTGACCCTATGTCGTAAGTGTGGCTGGATACTGTGAAAGTTTCGGATGAGCTCGCCCCTGTGGATAAACATCAGTGTGGGTGTTGTGATATTATGATTATGTTTGTGAATAACTCGAGTTGGGGATGCACGACAGAGGGACAGTCCAATGATTAGCTACCAGGACTTGTCGGGTTAGCTTTATAACCGACAGATAAGACTCATCAGCCACTAGGACAGGCATTCATCATATACATCTATGTGACATTGTTTGAGTGTGCATATTGTACTTGGTTTGCCTTTGTGATTAATTGTGGTTAACTGCTAATTGTTCTACTTGAAGTAATTGTTTGTTTGTGCTTGAATTTCCTACTTGTGTTTGCTACTAAAACTCTGTTGGATTATGGTGATTGGCTGTTGTTTGGATTGTTTGGGCCTAGGACCGTGGTTGATCATGAGGTGGGCCGAAGGCCATGTTTGGTTTGTGTTTTCGGTTTAGAAAAGTATAAAAAAACTAAACTGGTTCAGCATAGACTTAATGAGCTTATGCTTGGAACAGGTTGGTCATTCATATTGTCTAGGAAAACTTTTAAGATTTTACAAGAAAAGAAAAAGGCTTTGGATTTTGAGGAATTAATAAAGTTCTCTTTAAAAAGGATTTTTTTAATGTGAATTTTGGTATTTGAGAAGATACATAAGACGGACAATGATCACTACGCTTTCAAAATAGTTTTATTTACGTATCTTATTATGACAATTTTGTAACCCTATAGTGAGAACCAGCGAGGACGATGTTCTTACCCCCCTACAGGTCTTTTCTGTTTCAGGACATGGACAACAGAGTTCGGAAGAGCTTATTTACTTTCTATTTACACGATATTTTTGTATTGTTTTAGTATTTATGTTTTCCCTCACCTTTAACTTTTCAAGTTCTGTAAGAGAGATAGAATTTTGATATGTAATGCTTGTAAAGTAATTTCTGGACATCACACACTAGATGTTATAATATAATTAGGATCAATTAGCATTGTTTAGCATATATGAATATTTATTATAGAATATTATTATTTCAATTCTCTTAGCACCTATAAATACCCTTTTATATTGTATTATTCCAGATAACTTGAATAGAGAACTTGAATGTAGTTTTTCTTACACAACTTTAATGTTTTTGGAGCCTTCACAAAAGCTTCTACTTTTGGGATCTATGAAATCGCCTACCCCCTCTCTTAGCATAATGCTTCTTAATAGCATTATAAGATGCTTGTGTTGATCTCACCCCATTCATAAGTGCCTTTTGGAAGATGATCTCTGCCTCCTCTATCTCCGCGAATTTGACATGAAGGTCTATGAGTCGTGCCATATTATTGGAGCTATAAAGCCTTTCTTGACTACCATTTCTAAAAAAATATCTCTACTTTTTTTCGATCTGTCTTGAGATGCATACACATGAAACATAATTGGCATGCATCATAAATGGTTTAGAAAGAATCTTGCAAACCTCCTCTGCTTCATCAAATTTTCTTAACTTAACAAAACATTTTAGAGCAGTTTCAGACACAACAGGAGCTGAAGTTGGAGAGATAGCCTTAGAAACTATTATCATATGATAGTTGACTTTCTTGTCGACTATTATCATAACATTAGAAACTATTCGGTTCTAAGTCGATTTTAATCGGTTATCTTAAAAAATAACTTCCACCTTATTCTCCTTTCGGCCCTGAGCCCATTAAAGTCATCATTGATGACATAAAACAACACATAATCACAGAAATCACCCGCAAAGTTTTAATTTCTTTGCCTTCTTTGTTTACTATTTTCTAATCTATTTGTGAAGTATATATGTAATTTATTATAATCACATTAGCTATTTTATATTATATGACTTATATAAGTGATATATATGTATATTTGTAAGAATAAAGAGAAAATTAAAAATAATAATAATAATAATAATATATACAAATTGCATAAAATATATATGTACTCCTTAATTTAAAGATTTACAATATAATAATGATAATGATATTAATGACACAAATAAAAAATCATGGAGGATTATGCTTTTAAAAAATATAATAGTGATGGAGCAAATTAAAAAATTCATATAGAGTTTATAAAATATACATACTCTTGATTTAAATGACTTGTTATATAATGATAACAATTATAGGAATAATATCAATTAAGAAAAATTATAAAAATATGACAGATTTGTATATCATAGAAATTTAGATGATAAACCAAGTATATCCATGCAAAGAGAGGAAGGATCAATGCCATACAACAAATATCAAAGATAGCCTTACAGACCTCTCATATTCTCCTAACATTATTTCTGTTTCTCAATTTTGTATGACATCGAAATAGATGAAAGGCAGAGATCTGACCGGCATATCAGAATTGAAGTAATGGAAGTAAGTCAAAGCTAGGAGGAGTTCTTTGTATGAAAAAAACCTCCATCTTCCTCAATAGCTCTTTTGCCTCTTCCCTACGTCCAAACATTATGTGTTCGTGTATTTTCTAAAGATAAGTGGTTTCAAAAAAAATCAATAAAATTTCTTTATTTTTTCTTTTTTTCATTATTCTTTCACAATTTTATTATCTTTGACTCTTTATATACTCTTTCCATTTTATTACTGTACACACAACGAATTCATCTAGAGACTGAGAGACCTTGTAAATTCTCGGAACTTCATTGATGTTATCCAATCTGGCATGATATTTCAATAGAATTTCGACAATCATGGAAGAATATTTGTGTAGGAAAGAGAGTTCTATCTCCCTTAACAAAGATTCTGTCTTGTCCTTATGTCTAAACCACTTAGGTGTTTATCTATTAAACATTCTGTTTCCTTCATCCCTAGTTACAACGAAAGGCCCACATCTTTGACGTTGAAAGAAGATGACGGAAAGACAACTTGAATACACTCAATAATTTATAAATCCTTTCTCATCTCTTGTTTCTAACAGTAGAAGAGTCCTAATTTCTTTGCATTCTCCCCATGACTGTTAGTTTTTTGGGTAATATGCTCAGCATCCGCCTTTAATTGGAGAAGAGCCTAAACTTCACGTACTACCGAATTCGAAATAAAGAATCATGAACAATATCTTGGATTTAAAAAATTTAGGAGACAATGTCACGATAGTTGACTTTCTTGCTAACTATTATCATAACATTAGAAACTATTGATTTCTAAGTCGATTTTAACCGATTACTTACAAAATAACTTTCACTTTTTTCTTCTTTCGGCCCTAAACCCATTAAAACCATCTTTCATGACATGAAACAACACATAATTTCAGCAATTACTGGCAATATTTTAATTTTTTTTGCATTCTTTGTTTATTATTTTTTTATCTATTTATAGATAATACATAAAATTGATCATAATCACATTAGCTATTTTATATTATATAATTTATATAAGTGATATATATGTGTATTTGTAAGAACAAAGAGAAAAAGAAAAATAATAATAATAATAATAATAATAATAATAATAATAATAATAATAATAATAATATATACTAATTGCATAAAATATGTATGCACTTCCTAATTTAAAGATTTAAAATATAATGATAATAACATATTAATGACAAAAACAAAAAAATCATAAAGGATTATGCTTTTAGAAAATATAATAGTGATGGGCAAATTAAAAAAATTCATATAGAGTTTATAAAATATACATACTCTTAACTTAAATGGCTTGTAATATAATGATAACAATTATAGGAATAGTATCAATTAAGAAAATCATAAAAATATGATAGATTTGTATATCATAAAAAATTGGATGATAAATCAAATATATGCATGCAAAGAGAAGAAATATTAACGTCGTACAATAAGTATCAAAGATGAAAAAGACAAATCGAATATAGTCATTCTAAAATAAAGAACTAACACGTCTAAATCTCATATAGCGATTCCAAAATAAAGAACACATATCTACAATTTAGAAATTATCAATTCAATTCAATTCAATTCAGAACACCTGTGTCTATTTAATTTAATTCAATTCAATTTAGCAATTGTATTCTATTCAATTCAATTGAAAAAATAATCTATTAGCAAAATATTGGTATTGTTGATGATGACAATAATGAAAGAGGAGGAGGAGGAGGAGGAGGAGGTATGCATGAATTTGAAAGAAGAAGAAGACGTACGTGTATATTTGAAAGAAGAAGAAGAAGAAGAAATACTTGGACCTACTTGGATAAACTTGGATGAAAAAATACTTGGATGTGTAACAATCCTGACATATATATCTACGTTGTCGACCGTTTAATATAAAAACAAGCGTGTCTATTTTTTGTTGTGTGCTTATAATGTAAATATAAGAATGTTCTATTATATATATATATATATATATATATATATATATATATATATATTGGGGGTAATTTCATGTAAATTTTAGTATGTTTTAATTAATTTTTAGTTGAATATTATTAGTTTTTAGGCAAAAATCATATTTTTGGACTTTACTATGAGTTTGTGTGTTTTTCTGTGATTTCAGGTATTTTCTGGCTGAAATTGAGGGAGCTGAGCAAAAATCTGAGTTAGGCTGAAAAAGGACTGCTGATGCTGTTGGATTCTAACCTCCCTGCACTCGAAATGGATTTTTTGGAGCTACAGGAGTCCAATTGGCGCGCTCTCAATGGCTTTGGAAAGTAGACATCCAGGGCTTTCCAGCAATATATAATAGTCCATACTTTGTGCGAAGATAGACGACGTAACTTGGCGTTGAACGCCAAGTACATGCTGCTGTCTGGAGTTAAACGCCAGAAAAACATCATGATCCGGAGTTGAACGCCCAAAACACGTTATAACTTGAAGTTCAACTCCAAGAAAGGCCTCAACTCGTGGATAGCTTTAGTCTCAGCCCCAGCACACACCAAGTGGGCCCCAGAAGTGGATTTCTGCACCAATTATCTTAGTTTACTCATATTCTGTAAACCTAGGTTACTAGTTTACTATTTAAACAACTTTTAGAGACTTATCTTGTACCTCATGACATTTTCATATCTGAATTACATACTTTTTGACGGCATGAGTCTCTAAACTCCATTGTTGGGGGTGAGGAGCTCTGCAGCGTCTCGATGAATTAATACAATTCCTCTGTTTTCCATCCAAACACGCTTGTTCTTATCTAAGATGTTCATTTGCGCTTAATTATGGAGAAGGTGATGATCCGTGACAATCATCACCTTCCTCAATCCATGAACATGTGTCTGACAACCACCCCCGTTCTACATCAGATTGAATGAGCATCTCTTAGATTTATTACTCAGAATCTTCGTGGTATAAGCCGGATTGATGACGGCATTCATGAGAATCCGGAAAGTCTAAACCTTGTCTGTGGTATTCTGAGTAGGATTCTGGGATTGAATGACTGTGACGAGCTTCAAACTCCTGAAGGCTGGGCGTTAGTGACAGACGCAAAAGAATCAATGGATTCTATTCCAGCCTGATTGAGAACCGACAGATGATTAGCCGTGCTGTGACAGAGCATAGGAACGTTTTCACTGAGAGGATGGGAAGTCGCCATTGACAACGGTGACACCCTACATAGAGCTTGCCATGGAAGGGACCTTGCGTGTGGGAAAAGGATTTCAAGGAAAAGTTGAGATTCAGAGGACAAAGCATCTCCAAAACTCCAACATATTCTCCATTAATAAAGTAACAATTCCTTATTCCAAATACTTTGACTTCTTATCATTAAATCCAATTAATCTTATTGGCATCCTGACTAGGATTAATAAAATAAACATAGATTGCTTCAAACCAATAATCTCCGTGGGATCGACCCTTACTCACGTAAGGTATTACTTGGACGACCCAGTGCACTTGCTGGTTAGTTGTGCGGATTACAAATTCATGCACCAAGTTTTTGGCGCCGTTGCCGGGGATTGTTGAGTTTGAACAATTGAAGGCTTATTTTATTTCTTAGATTAGGAATAATTTATTTTTATTGTTATAGAGTCATTAAATTTTGATAGGATAGTTTCTTTTCAAAAATTTCTTTTCAAAAATATTATTTTTCTTAATTAATTGTTAATTTTTCGTGAGTTTAGTGTCTTATTCTAAGTTTGGTGTTAATTGCATATTTTATATTTTCTTTAAAATTTTCGTGTTAGTGTTCTTGGTTCTTCCTTGATCTTCAAGTTGTTCTTGTTCATTTTTCTTGATTGATCTTTAATTTTTCTTGTTCTGGGTCTTTTCTTGTTTTTCTTATACTAATCCAAAGCATTAGTCTTCCAAAAGGAATATACCCATTCAGAACAATTGTTACCTTTTCTGCCCATTTGGCTAGAATATTGGTTTATATTCTTGATGAGTGGGCACCAGTTCTTTTGAAAATCTTTTTCAAAAATAATTTTTCTTGATTTAATCTTGTGCCAAACTTTAAGTTTGGTGTTTTCTTGTTAATTTTGATATAATTTTCGAAAATTCATTTTGGTTTTCTAAAAATTTTAAGTTTGGTATTTTTTCTTTTGTTCTTGGTGTTCTTGTAAATCTTCAAGGTGTTCTTGAGTCTTCCTTGTGTTATGATCTTAAAATTTTTAAGTTTAGTGTTCCTTAGTGTTTTCCCTCCAAAATTTTCGAAAATAAGGAGCATTAGATCTAAAAATTTTAAGTCTTGTGTCTTTTATGTGTTTTTCTCTTTCATCATAAAATTCAAAATTCAAAAAAAATATATCTTTTCTAACTAATTTTAAAACTACATTTTCGAATTTTTTTAATATAAAATTCAGATTTCAATTTCAAATTTTTTCGAAAAATTTTCACAAAATATTTTCAAATTTTTTTATATATTCCGTTTTTATTTATTCCACTTCTATAAAATAAATAATATCAACATACATATCATCTCCCTTGTTCCATCATGGAATTAAGTGGAAATGAACAGTCCAGGAGGACTCTGGGGTCATATGCTAACCCCACTACTGCTTCATATGGGAGTAGTATCTGTATACCCTCCATTGGAGTTAGTAGCTTTGAGTTGAATCCTCAGCTCATTGTCATGGTGCAGCAAAACTGCCAGTATTCTGGTCTTCCACATGAAGAACCTACAGAGTTTCTGGCACAATTTTTACAAATTGCTGACACAGTACATGATAAAGAAGTGGATCAGGATGTCTACAGATTATTACTGTTTCCATTTGCTGTAAAAGATCAAGCTAAGAGATGGTTAAATAACCAGCCTAAGAACAGCATAAAAACATGGAAACAGCTGTCAGAAAAATTCCTGAATCACTATTTCCCTCCAAAATGGATGACACAGCTAAGGCTAAGCATCCAAGGCTTCAAACAAGGAGATAATGAATCTCTTTGTGATGCCTGGGAGAGATACAGAGAGATGCTAAGAAAATGCTCCTCTGAAATGTTTTCAGAATGGGTGCAATTAGACATCTTCTACTATGGGCTTACAGAAAAAGCTCAGATTTCTCTAGACCACTCAGCTGGTGGATCTATACATATGAGAAAAACAATTGAAGAAGCTCAAGAGCTTATTGATACAGTTGCCAGAAATCAGCATCTGTACCTAAGCAGTGAATCTTCCATGAAAGAAGAAGCTAAAACAGTAACTGCTGAACTCAGTCCTGTAGATCAGGCTAATGAATTCAATCAGCAATTAGACTTTCTAACTCAGCAGCTAGCCGAATTCAAGGAAATACTACAAGAAACAAGAATGGCTAACAGGAATATGGAAGTACAGTTAAGGCAAACAGAAAAGCAACTGTCAAAACAAATAGCAGAAGAATGCCAAGCAGTTCAACTAAGAAGTGGGAAAACATTAAATACCTCACTTCAAAGCAGCAGGAAGCCAAGAAATGAACAAATGGCTACTCAAAATCCCTCTGAGGACAATCAGAGCCCAGAGAGGAATAATGCTGGCGCTGAACGCCCAACCTATGCTCATTCCTGGCGTTCAACGCCAGAAACAAGCATGAATCCGGCGTTGAACGCCCAAAGGGAGCATGGTTCTGGCGTTCAGACGCCAGTAACAAATGGGGAGATGGCGTCTAACGCCACTCCAGCTTCCACCCCTGGCATCCAAATGCCAGTGGGGGATCAGTCACATACAAGTGCTGATGACAACCCTTCTAAAAAGGCTTCCCAACCCACTTCTGTAGGTAATAAACCTGCAGCAACTAAGGTTGAGGAATACAAAGCCAAAATGCCTTATCCTCAAAAACTCTGCCAAGCGGAACAGGATAAGCAATTTGCCCGCTTTGCAGACTATCTCAGGACTCTTGAAATAAAGATCCTGTTTGCAGAAGCACTGGAGCAAATACCCTCTTATGCTAAGTTCATGAAAGAGATCTTAAGTCATAAGAAGGATTGGAGGGAAACTGAAAAAGTTTACCTCACTGAAGAATGCAGTGCAGTCATTCTGAAAAGCTTACTTGAGAAGATTAAAGATCCTGGGAGCTTTATGATACCATGCACATTAGAGGGTACTTGTTCCAAGCAAGCTTTATGTGATCTTGGGGCAAGTATCAACCTAATACCTGCATCTACTATCAGAAAGCTTGGTTTGACTGAAGAAATCAAACCAACCAGGATATGTCTTCAACTTGCCGATGGCTCCATTAAATACCCATCAGGCGTAATTGAAGACATGATTGTCAAGGTTGGGCCATTTGCCTTTCCTACTGACTTTGTGGTGCTGGAAATGGAGGAGCACAAGAGTGCAACTCTCATTCTAGGAAGACCTTTCCTAGCAACTGGCCGAACCCTCATTGACGTCCAAAAAGGGGAAGTAACCTTGAGAGTCAATGAGGAGGAGTTCAAATTGAATGTTGTCAAAGCCATGCAACATCCAGACACCCCAAATGACTGCATGAGTGTTGATATTATTGACTCTCTGGTAAGAGAGGTCAATATGGTTGAGAGTCTCGAATCAGAGCTAGAGGACAACTTTAAAGATGTTCAGCCTGATCTGGAGGAATCAGAGAGAATAGTAGAACCTCTGAAAATCCCTCAGGAAGAGGAGAAACCTCCTAAACCCGAGCTCAAACCATTACCACCATCCCTAAAATATGCATTCCTGGGAGAAGGTGATACCTTTCCTGTAATCATAAGCTCTACCTTAGAGCCACAGGAAGAGGAAGCACTAATTCTAGTGCTAAGGACACACAAGACAGCTCTTGGATGGTCCATCAGTGATCTCAAGGGCATTAGCCCAGCCAGATGCATGCACAAGATCCTATTGGAAGGTGACGCCAAGCCAGTGGTTCAACCACAAAGGCGGCTGAACCCAGCCATGAAGGAAGTTGTGCAGAAGGAGGTCACTAAATTACTAGAGGCTGGGATTATTTATCCTATTTCTGACAGCCCCTGGGTGAGCCCTGTCCAAGTCGTCCCTAAGAAGGGAGGCATGACAGTGGTTCATAATGAAAAAAATGAACTGGTTCCTACAAGAATAGTTACAGGGTGGCGTATGTGTATTGATTATAGAAGGCTCAATACAGCCACCAGAAAGGATCATTTTCCTTTACCATTCATAGACCAAATGCTAGAAAGACTAGCAGGTCATGAATACTACTGCTTCCTGGATGGATATTCAGGTTATAATCAAATTGCAGTAGATCCCCAAGATCAAGAGAAAACGGCATTCACATGTCCATCTGGAGTATTTGCATACAGAAGGATGCCATTTGGCCTGTGCAATGCACCTGCAACCTTTCAGAGGTGCATGCTCTCAATTTTCTCTGATATGGTGGAAAAATTCCTGGAAGTCTTCATGGATGACTTCTCAGTATTTGGAGACTCATTCAGCTCCTGCCTTAACCATTTAGCACTTGTTCTGAAAAGATGCCAAGAGACTAACCTGGTTTTAAACTGGGAAAAATGTCACTTTATGGTGACTGAAGAAATTGTCCTTGGGCACAAAATTTTGAACAAGGGAATAGAGGTGGATCAAGCTAAGGTAGAAGTAATTGAAAAATTACCACCACCTGCCAATGTTAAGGCAATCAGAAGCTTTCTGGGGCATGCAGGATTCTATAGGAGGTTTATAAAGGATTTTTCAAAAATTGCCAAACCTCTGAGCAACCTGCTAGCTGCTGACACGCCATTTATATTTGATAAAGAGTGTCTGCAGGCATTTGAGACTCTGAAAGCTAAATTGGTCACAGCACCAATCATCTCTGCACCAAACTGGACATTACCATTTGAATTGATGTGTGATGCCAGTGACCATGCCATTGGTGCAGTGTTGGGACAAAGGCATGACAAGCTTCTGCACGTTATTTACTATGCCAGCCGTGTTTTAAATGACGCACAGAAGAATTACACAACCACAGAAAAAGAGCTACTTGCAGTGGTTTACGCCATTGACAAATTCAGATCCTATTTAGTAGGATCAAAAGTGATTGTGTATACTGATCATGCTGCTCTTAAATATCTACTCACAAAGTAGGATTCAAAGCCCAGACTTATAAGATGGGTGTTGCTTCTGCAAGAGTTTGATATAAAAATAAGAGACAGAAAAGGGACAGAGAATCAAGTAGCAGATCACCTGTCCCGAATAGAACCAGTAGAAGGGGCGTCCCTCCCTCTCACTGAGATCTCTGAAACCTTTCCAGATGAGCAACTCTTTGCCATCCAAGAAGTGTCGTGGTTTGCAGACATTGCAAACTACAAGGCAGTGAGATTCATACCCAAAGAATACAGTAGGCTGCAATCAAATAAATTGATCACAGATGCAAAGTACTATCTTTGGGATGAACCATATTTCTTCAAGAGATGTGCAGACGGAGTAATCCGTAGATGTGTGCCTAAGGAAGAAGCACAGAAAATTCTATGGCACTGCCATGGATCACAGTATGGAGGACATTTTGGAAGTGAGCGAACAGCCACAAGAGTCCTCCAATGTGTCTTTTACTGGCCTACTCTCTATAAAGATTCCCGAGCATTTGTACTTAATTGTGACAACTGCCAAAGATCTGGCAACCTGCCTCACAGTTATGCCATGCCTCAACAAGAAATCTTGGAGATTGAGTTGTTTGATGTATGGGGTATTGACTTCATGGGACCTTTCCCACCATCATACTCAAACACTTATATTCTGGTGGCAGTGGATTATGTATCCAAATGGGTGGAGGCTATTGCAACACCCACTAATGACACTAAAACAGTGTTAAAATTCCTCCAGAAACACATCTTCAGCAGATTTGGTACCCCTAGAGTATTAATCAGTGATGGGGGCAGTCATTTCTGCAATAAACAGCTTTACTCTGCTTTGGTTCGTTATGGAGTTAGCCACAGGGTGGCCACTCCATATCATCCACAAACTAATGGGCAAGCTGAAGTCTCAAATAGAGAACTCAAAAGAATCCTGGAACGGACTGTAATTAACCGTAGAAGGGATTGGGCAAGGAGCTTGGATGATGCTCTGTGGGCATACAGAACAGCATTCAAGACCCCTATAGGGACCTCTCCATACCAGCTTGTGTATGGAAAGGCATGTCACTTGCCAGTGGAACTGGAACACAAGGCCTACTGGGCAACCAGATTCCTAAACCTTGATGCCAAGTTAGCTAGAGAAAAACGATTGCTCCAGTTAAATGAGCTAGAGGAATTTAGACTCAATGCTTTCGAGAATGCAAAAATATACAAAGAGAAAGCGAAAAGATGGCATGATAAGAAATTGTCATCCAGAGTCTTTGAGCCGGGGCAGAAAGTTCTGCTATTTAATTCTAGGCTCAAATTATTCCCTGGAAAATTAAAATCCCGGTGGAGAGGTCCATATGTAATTACAAGTGTATCACCATATGGATACGTAGAGCTTCAGGATAATGACTCTAACAAAAAGTTCATTGTTAATGGACAGAGAATTAAACATTATCTTGAAAGTAACTTCGAGCAAGAATGCTTAAAACTGAGACTTGATTAGAGCTCAGTGGTAGTCCAGCTAAAGACAATAAAGAAGCGCTTGCTGGGAGGCAACCCAGCCATTTACAAAGTTTATTTACTAATTAAATAAATTTCCTTTTTTTACAGGTATGAGTCCAAGTATCTTCAAAGGGTAAAAATAGCAATTGATTGAATTCACAGAGTTATAGGGAAATTTGGAAGCTCACTGGCGTGAAAAAGCCAGTAAGAAACATTTTGGGCGTTGAACGCCCAAAAGAAGCACCCACTGGGCGTTCAACGCCAGTAAGGGTAGCCATTTGGGCGTTAAACGCCAGAAAGGAGCATCTTCTGGGCGTTGAACGCCAGAAAGGAGCATCTTCTGGGCGTTGAACGCCAGAAAGAAGCACCTTCTGGGCGTTTAACGCCCGATTGACAGCGTCTTGGGCGTTCAGAAAAACGCCCAGTGACAAAGGACTTCCTGGCGTTCAACGCCAGAAAGAAGCATCAGCTGGGCGTTGAACGCCCAGGAGAAGCAACAATTGGGCGTTAAACGCCCAAAACATGCACCAGTTGGGCGTTTAACGCCAGAATGGTGGGGAGGAGGTAAAATTCGTTTTTCTTCACAAATTTTCTAATTTTATGTTTCAATTCATAATTTCTTGCATAAACATGTTTTAAAATATCATTCTTCAATTCCAAAAACTTTAATCCTAATTTCTAAAAACACTAATTTCTAAAATCCCTTTTTCAAAAATATCAAATATATCTTAATCCATAAACACAAATCTTTTTCAAACTCATCATATCTTTTGAATTTCGAAATAGCCTCTCCTTCTATTCCTCTCCTTTTCTTTCTTTTGCTCGAGAACAAGCAAACCTCTAAGTTTGGTGTGATTTGCCATGATCACTGAGCTAAAACTCATTAAGATCATGGCACCTAAGGGAACAGGAAGAGCAAGGATGTGAACTTAAGGGAGCTGAAGCGTCAGAAATTAATTCTTGAAGGCACCCCACAGACTAGAGGAACATCCACTTCCCAAAACACAGGTCGTTGAGTTCTAATCTTTGCCTTAACTCTGTGATAACTGTTCTTATTAGAAATTTACCTTAGAGGTTATATATTAGTAGTAGTAATTAGTATCTCTACTTTGATTTTAATTCCAATTAAGTTATAATTTATTTTTCTCATCATCATTAAACATGAATAAAATAGTAGATTTTTAGAATAAAGAGGCAATATTTTTTCGAGTTCTTAATAAGAAAAATTCTAATTAATTATATGTGGTGGCAATACTTTTTGTCTTCTGAATGAATGCTTGAACAGTGCATATTTTTTATATTGAATTTTATGAATGTTAAAATTGTTGGCTCCTGGAAGAATGATGAACAAGAGAAATGTTATTGATGATCTGAAAAATCATGAAAGTGATTCTTGAAGCAAGAAAAAGCAGTGAAAAAGCAAAAGCTTATGCGAAAAAAAAAAGGAATAAAATAGAAAGAAAAAGAAAAAGCAAGCAGAAAAAGCCAATAGCCCTTAAAACCAAAAGGCAGGGGTAAAAAGGATCCAAGGCTTTGAGCATCAATGGATAGGAGGGCCCAAGGAAATAAATCCAGGCCTAAGCGGCTAAATCAAGCTGTCCCTAACCATGTGCTTGTGGCATGCAGGTCCAAGTGAAAAGCTTGAGACTGAGTGGTTAAAGTCGTGATCCAAAGCAAAAAGAGTGTGCTTAAGAACTCTGGACACCTCTAATTGGGGACTTTAGCAAAGCTGAGTCACAATCTGAAAAGGTTCACCCAGTTATGTGTCTGTGGCATTTATGTATCCGGTGGTAATACTGGAAAACAAAATGCTTAGGGCCACGGCCAAGACTCAATAAGTAGCTGTGTTCAAGAATCAACATACTAAACTAGGAGAGTCAATAACACTATCTGAATTCTGAGTTCCTATGGATGCCAGCCATTCTGAATTTCAAAGGATAAAGTGAGATGCCAAAACTGTTCAGAAGCAAAAAGCTACAAGCCCCGCTCATCTCATAAGAATCTGAGCTTCACTTAAAACTCTGAGATATTATTGCTTCTTAATTTCTTTTCATCCTATTTTATTTATCTAGTTGCTTGAGGACAAGTAACAGTTTAAGTTTGGTGTTGTGATGAGCGGATATTTTATACGCTTTTTGGGGGTAATTTCATGTAGATTTTAGTATGTTTTAATTAATTTTTAGTTGAATATTATTAGTTTTTAGGCAAAAATCATATTTCTGGACTTTACTATGAGTTTGTGTGTTTTTCTGTGATTTCAGGTATTTTCTGGCTGAAATTGAGGGAGCTGAGCAAAAATCTGAGTTAGGCTGAAAAAGGACTGCTGATGCTGTTGGATTCTGACCTCCCTGCACTCGAAATGGATTTTTTGGAGCTACAGGAGTCCAATTGGCGCGCTCTCAATGGCTTTGGAAAGTAGACATCCAGGGCTTTCCAACAATATATAATAGTCCATAGTTTGTGCGAAGATAGACGACGTAACTTGGCGTTGAAAGCCAAGTACATGCTGCTGTCTAGAGTTAAACGCCAGAAAAACATCATGATCCGGAGTTGAACGCCCAAAACACGTTATAACTTGAAGTTCAACTCCAAGAAAGGCCTCAACTCGTGGATAGCTTTAGTCTCAGCCCCAGCACACACCAAGTGGGCCCCAGAAGTGGATTTCTGCACCAATTATCTTAGTTTACTCATATTCTGTAAACCTAGGTTACTAGTTTACTATTTAAACAACTTTTAGAGACTTATCTTGTACCTCATGACATTTTCATATCTGAATTACATACTTTTTGACGGCATGAGTCTCTAAACTCCATTGTTGGGGGTGAGGAGCTCTGCAGCGTCTCGATGAATTAATACAATTCCTCTGTTTTCCATCCAAACACGCTTGTTCTTATCTAAGATGTTCATTTGCGCTTAATTACGGAGAAGGTGATGATCCGTGACAATCATCACCTTCCTCAATCCATGAACATGTGCCTGACAACCACCCCCGTTCTACATCAGATTGAATGAGCATCTCTTAGATTCATTACTCAGAATCTTCGTGGTATAAGCCGGATTGATGGCGGCATTCATGAGAATCCAAAAAGTCTAAACCTTGTCTGTGGTATTCTGAGTAGGATTCTGGGATTGAATGACTGTGACGAGCTTCAAACTCCTGAAGGCTGGGCGTTAGTGACAGACGCAAAAGAATCAATGGATTCTATTCCAGCCTGATTGAGAACCGACAGATGATTAGCCGTGCTGTGACAGAGCATAGGAACGTTTTCACTGAGAGGATGGGAAGTAGCCATTGACAAATTCAGATCCTATTTAGTAGGATCAAAAGTGATTGTGTATACTGATCATGCTGCTCTTAAATATCTACTCACAAAGCAGGATTCAAAGCCCAGACTTATAAGATGGGTGTTGCTTCTGCAAGAGTTTGATATAAAAATAAGAGACAGAAAAGGGACAGAGAATCAAGGAAAAAGGCTGACAAAAGGACTGCTGATGCTGTTGGAATCTGACCTCCCTGCACTCGAAATGGATTTTCTGGAGCTACAGAACTCCAATTGGCGCGCTCTCAACGACGTTGGAAGGTAGACATCTAGAGCTTTCCAGCAATATATAATAGTCCATACTTTATTCGGAAATTGACGACGTAACTTGGCGTTGAACGCCAAGTACATGCTGCTGTCTGGAGTTAAACGCCAGAAAAACGTCATGATTCGGAGTTGAACGCCCAAAACACGTTATAACTTGGAGTTCAACTCCAAGAGAAGCCTCAGCTCGTGGATAGATCAATCTCAGCCCAAACATACACCAAGTGGGCCCCGGAAGTGGATTTATGCATCAATTACTTACTCATGTAAACCCTAGGAGCTAGTTTATTATAAATAGAACTTTTTACTATCATATTATCATCCTGGATTGTATTTTGAATCCTGTGATCACGTTTTGGGGGCTGGCCATTCGGCCATGCCTGAACCTTTCACTTATGTATTTTCAACGGTGGAGTTTCTGCACACCATAGATTAAGGGTGTGGAGCTCTGCTGTACCTCAAGTTTCAATACAATTACTATTACTTTCTATTCAATTCTCTTTTATTCTTATTCCAAGATATACGTTGCACTTCAACTTGATGAATGTGATGATCCGTGACACTCATCATCATTCTCACCCATGAACGCACGTGACTGACAACCACTTCCGTTCTACCTTAGGCCGGGCGCATATCTCTTAGATTCCCCAACAGAATCTTCGTGGTATAAGCTAGATAGATGGCGGCATTCATGAGGATCCGGAAAGTCTAAACCTTGTCTGTGGTATTCCGAGTAGGATTCTGGGATTGAATGACTGTGACGAGCTTCAAACTCCTGAAGGCTGGGCGTGATGACAAGCGCAAAAGAATCAAGGGATTCTATTCCAACCTGATTGAGAACCGACAGATGATTAGCCGTGCTGTGACAGAGCATAGGAACGTTTTCACTGAGAGGATGGGATGTAGCCATTGACAACGGTGATGCCCTACATACAGCTTGCCATGGAAAGGAGTAAGAAGGATAGGATGAATGTAATAAGAAAGTAGAGATTCAAGAGGAGCACAACATCTCCATACGCCTGTCTGAAATTTCCACTATTGATTTACATAAGTATCTCTATCCATTTTATTTTCTGTTTATTTTTATTAATCATATTTGATTTTCTAAATTCCATAATTTTATCCTCCTGACTGGGATTTACAAGATGACCATAGCTTGCTTCATACCAACAATCTCTGTGGGATCGACCCTTACTCACGTAAGGTATTACTTGGACGACCCAGTACACTTGCTGGTTAGTTGAACGGAGTTGTGTCCACACATAAGTGCCATAATAATGATTCCATACAACAACAAAGAATACTACATTGATGTGATCACAATTTCGTCCACCAAGCTTTTGTTGTTGCACTGGAAAAGTCGAAGTGTGCAGTGTTCTTTTTGCTGAATTGTATGCAATTTGGAGAGGTTTACTTCTTGCTTGGAGAGTGGATTTCGTGAGGTTATTTGTGAAACAGACTGTTTAGAAGCTCTTTTCTTGGTAAACCAAAGAATGCTTAGTAAGGATATTCCGGAATGGGATTTGGCAAAGCATATTCAGGAGGTTATGAATTGGAATTGGAGAGTCTCTATTCTTTTAATTCAGAGGACTGCAAATAGTGTTGCAGATTGTATGGCTAAAGCAGCTGCTTCTGTCGCGGACATTCACTCGAATTGGAGCCAACCATGGAGTGAGCTTCAACATCTAATAGATTTAGATATGACCCTAGCCAATTAATTTGGTTTTGTCTCTTTTTTCTTTCTTTTCTATTTAGTCACCAAAAATATATATATATATATATATATATATATATATATATATATATATATATATGAAATTATACTCATAAAATTGATGTTTTATTGTAAAACATTAATAGAATATCATTAAATTATGATTGTCTTGGATTTAATTTTGTATGTCATTTATACCAATATTAATCTACCCAAAGGAAGATTTATATTTGGCCGAGTTATGTGTATACATTAATAATATTTGAGTAATAGAAAATAAAGTTCATTATTTATGCGAACAATAATCGGCCCAAAGGAAGTTTATTATTTGGCCAAATAATAAGCATTACACACTTTTATTTATTTTCTATTAATTATATGGTCAATAATCGGCCCAAAGAAAGGTTATTGTTTGGCCAATTAATAGAAAATATATGCGGTACTAAATATGTTGCGAAGTTTAAGTTTTCATATGTGCATTCAGTCGGTCCAAAGAAAGGCTTAATGTGTGTCATGAATTTTTGACAATATTTGATTAATGCAATGAGAGTATCACTTACAGTTAGTTTTTCTATCCAAAGATTGAAAATTATGGTTGTTTTAGATATCTCAATATGGATTTTTTTCCATTATTTAACTAATATTTACTGCATATTTTTTTTGTTCTAATCCAGAAACTGTGGCTTCAGCTATCAATGTTTCTGCACAAATTAGCAGTATTCCTATGATGAATAGTTCAAACTTTAAGGTTTGGAAGGATACCGTGGAGATTGTCTTCGGTTGTATGGATCTGGATATAACTCTTCAAGAGAAGAAACCTACTTCCACTCCAGAAAATCCCAATGAGGTTAAAATAGAGAAGTGGGATGAAACGCTCAATTTCTGAGGCATTTCGGGGCTCAATTACTGAGGATAAAGGCTAAGAAATAGGATGCGCCTTTATCAATATAAAGAAAGTGTGATTCTACTGCGGATGCGCCTTCTCAACAAAAAAAGGCTAAGAAATAGGATCAAGTTTTAACATGTTTCTTCTGTAAGAAGGTGGAACACATAAAGAAGGATTGTACCAAAATATGCCACTTGGCGTGTAAAGAAGGGTATGATTTTTACTTTCATTTGTTCTAAGGCTAGTTTAAGTTATCCACCTGTTAATACTTGGTGGGTAGATTCTACTGCTACTACTCATATAAGTGTTACTATACAGGGTTACCTGTGGAACCGACCACCAAGTGATGCTGAAAGATACATCTATGTGGTTGACGGCAATATAGTTTCAATCGAAACTATAGGAACCTTTAGATTATGTTCCACGAGTTAATTTTACTTGGATTTCTTTGAGACATTTTATGTACCGTTGTTTAGGCGGAATTTAGTTTCTGTTTCTCGTTTGGACAAATAGAATTATTTTTGTTTGTTTGAAAATAATAAAGTCAGTCTATTTTATAATTCGAATAATATTTGTTCTGGTCATTTGATGTATAATCTATATAGGCTTAATTTGAATTCCTATAATAATGAAATACTAAAAAAAGGTATAAAACAAAAACTAAATGAGAATTCGGCATCATTGGCACAAATGCCTAGGTCATATTCTAAGCAGAGAATTTAAAGGCTCGTGTTGGATGGGATTTTTGGATCTCTAAATTTTGTAGACTTTGAAGTCTGCATTGAGTGCATAAAGGGAAAAAGGACAAAAAGAAAATTATGTGCCGAGAAAGCTAAAGATGTCTTAGAACTGATACATACCGATATATGTGGCCCATTCCCTACTGTCTCTTGGAATTGACAATGGTATTTTACTTCGTTCGTAGATGATTATTCTCGTTATGGGTATCTATATTTAATTCATGAAAAGTCCCAAGTCTTGGATGTTTTTAAGTCTTTCAAAGCTGAAGTTGAACTTCAACTTGGGAAAAAAATTAAAATTGTCAAATTTGATCGTGGTGGTGAATACTACAAAAGATATGACAGTTCAAGTGAGCAACGTCCCAAGACTTTTGGGCTTTTCCTAGAGGAGTGTGGTATTATTCCGCAATATACCATGCCAAGCAAACTTTGCATGAATGGTGTTGCAAAGCGAAGGAACCGAACTCTTAAGGACATGGTGAGAAGTATGATTAGTCATTCTTCCTTGCCTGAATCATTCTAAGGAGAAGCCTTAAAGACTGTAGTCTACATCCTTAATAGGGTGACAAACAAAGCATTTAACAAAACCCCATATGAAATTTGGACTGGAAAAAGGCCCAGTATAAAGCATTTGCATATTTGGAGATGTCCAGTTGAGGCATGACCGTACAAGCCATATGAAAGAAAATTGGACTCAAGAACAATTAGTTGCTACTTTGTTGGTTACGCTGAGCGTTCACGGGGGTACAAGTTTTACAATCCGGCATCAAGGTCTATTTTTGAAACGAAAAATGCGAGATTTCTTGAGGATGTTGAGTTTGGAAGGGGGAGGAAATATTAGGAGTGCTGCTTTTGATGAGGATTTTGTAACTGATAATTATATGGTCTTTGTATCTATTATTGTTTAAGATACAATTATAGTATAAGAGCACAATGAGAATCATATTGTAGATCTAGTTATAGTACGAGAGAACAATGAGAATATTGTTGTTGCTCGAAGTACTGCTACAGTACAAGAGAATAATAAGAATCCTTCTCAATTCCAACCCATACAGTAAGCTCAACAACCTCAAGAAGTGCCATTAAAGAGATCCAACAGAGAAAGGAGAAGTAAAATTTCGGATGAATATGTAGTCTATCTCTAAGAACATGAGGATGGCATTAGTTTGATAGAAAATGTCCCAATCAATTTTCTTCAAGCTATGCAAATTTCTAACTCTGAAAAGTGGATTGATGCCATGAAAGAATAGATGAAGTCTATGAAAGACAATGACGTTTAGGACCTCATAGAATTACTTGAAGGTGTGAAAACAATTGGTTGTAAATGGATATTTAAAACCAAAAGGGATTCTAAGGGTAATGTCAAAAAATATAAAGCTTGTCTAGCCGATAAAGGCTTTACTCAAAAGGAAGGAATAGACTATAAAGAGACTTTCTCTCTGATATCATCGAAAGACTCTTTTAGAACCATAATGGCACTAGTAGCTCATTTTGACTTGGAGCTACATCAGATGGATGTAAAGACAGCATTTCTTAATGATGACATTGATAAAACGATGTATATGGTATAACCAGAAAATTTTGTATCAGGCGATTCAAAATCTATGATTTTTAAGTTAAAATAATTCATCTATGGTCTCAAACAAGCTTTCCGTCAATGGTATCACAAGTTTTATCAAGTCATTACCTCATATGATTTTGAGGTAAATATCATAGATGAATGTGTTTACTGCAAGTTCAGTGGGAGTAAATACATATTTTTTGTCTTTTATATTAATGACTTTTTACTTGCCAATAATGATATAGGCTTGTTTCATGAAACTAAAAAATTTCTATCGAACAAATTCAAAATGAAAGATCTTGGTGATGCTTCTTTTGTATTAGGAATCGAGATACTAAGAGATCGCTCTCAAGGTATTCTTGGATTATCACAGAAGAACTATATCGAAAAGATTTTAAGTAGATATGGCATGAAAAGTTGTAGACCAATGGACACACCCGTAGCTAAAGGAGATAAGTTTAGTCTCAAGCAATACCCAAAAATGATATTGAGAGGACAGTAATACATGATAAACCTTATGTATTAGCACTAGGGAGCTTAATGTATGCTCACGTTTGCACACGTCCCGATATATCATTCGTAGTAGAAGTATTAGGTAGATACTTGAGCAATTTGGACATGGATCTTTGGATATATGTTAAACGCATAATACATTATTTGAAGAGAACAAAGGATTGCAAGCTTACTTATACGAGACCAGAAAATTTGGATATCATTGGGTACTCTGATTCCGATTTTGCGAGATGCAAGATAGTCGACGCTCTACTTCAAGCTGTGTCTTCATGTTGGCTGGAGGAGCTATTGCATGGAAGTCTAACAAACAGACTCTTGTAGCTTCTTCAACAATGGATGCTGAGTATGTTGCTTGCTTTGAGGCATCCATACATAGCATATGGCTGCAAAACATTATCACTGAGCTTGGTATTGTTGATGACATTAAAAATCTATTGAAAATATTTTGTGACAATAAGCCAGCAGTACTATACTCCAACAACAATAAGAGCTCAATGAAATCGAAACATATAGACATCAAGTTCTTAGTTGTCAAGGAGAAAGTTCAATAAAAACAGATTTCCATAGAACATATAGGAACAGAGTATATACTAGCAGACCCATTAACCAAGGAATTGATTCCTAAAGTCTGTCATGAGCACACTACTCAGATGGGTGTCAATACATGTGATGCCTTGGTTTAGTGGGAGTTTATTTTATGCTATATGTCCTATGACAGATGTTGAATTATCTTTCTATATAATTAAGTGGATGGTTTATTTCATGTTATGTGAAATATTCATTTTGCAATATATGTTTTGTAGCTGATCTTAATAAAGTTTTAAAGTTTGACCAACTGGAAATAGACATACATAAGATCACTTGGCATGTAATTTCTATATTACTCATCCAAATTTAATCTATGTCGTTAAGTATATTAGGATGGTGATTATCGTGATTCAGTCACGACATTAACGTGATAAAAGCTGCGATAATTCCATATCTAATATATGAGACGGACCAGATTGTTAAAGTTATAAGAAAAATAGCATTCAAATGCGCACATAAAGTTTATCGCACAACATTATATATTAACTACAAGAAACTAAAACCATACCTTGGCCAATTTCTCCCAAGCTTAAAAACACCACAAAAGCCTTCTTTTCCACAAGCATCTCAAGCCTCCAACCAATTCAACAAGCTCAGCCACCAAAGTCCAATCCCAATCAATCCAATTGCCAAATTCAACTCCAATAAACACCGATTTTCAAGTTAATATCATACAATTCATCATAATCAATACTAGGGTTCACTAATTCAACAAATCACAAGGGTTAGTAATTCCTTACCTTATCCACTACTGCTCATATGGATAAAACCCGACAATAGCTCATACTAGAGCACCCCTAAACCATCAAAATCACAAAATTTCTCAATACCCCAGACCTAAATTTGTGAAAATAAGTTGAAGGGAGAACTGGGCATGAAATTTAGAATTCCTTACCACTTTGTTCAGATAGAATCAAAGAGAATTCCGAAACAAACGTGTGGCCACAAACGGGTTCTCTTCCTCTTTCTCTCTTGTATATTGAATATGTTCTGTTATTGTGCCAAAGGAAGAGTGGGGGCTGAAGTGGTATAGGGTGGAGGGTTGGCTAATGGGCCTTGGGCCCAACTTGTGGCCTAAGTTTCTTTTTGGTGCTTTTAGCCCAACTTTGAACCAAAATCTTTAAGATAAATATTTTAATTTCTGTTTCAAATATTTTGATCCTCCCAAATGATAAATTTTAAATTTCTAAATATTTATACTTATAATTTAATTTATTAACTATTAATTAATTAATTACAATTTAACTAGATTTTACACTAAGGGATGTTCTGTTTGGTGTTTGGAGGACTATGGAACTTAGAGAAGGATGAGTTAGATTAGAATTTTCTATGATAGTTGTCTAATTACGGATTAGTGAGAGTTTAGGATTGAACGACTAATTTATGAGAGTTTAAGATTACTTAGAGAGTTTCTGTCACCTTATATTGTATCTATTTGACATTTTTACCGTACTGGGAACCCATGGGTCGAGGGTTCTCATTCCGTATATATTTTTTATTTTTCAGATGCAGGTTCTGGTGCTCCGCAGTGAGCTGGAGTTTGTCTGGATGACGGTGAAGATATTTTGGATTATGTTTTGTATTTTGATTAGACTTCTCCCTTTTATTTTGGAAAAGTTTAATGATGTAAATGTAAATATTTCTTTTGAAACCTTGCCTATAAAGGCTTTGATGTATCTTAGGAGAGATAGGATCTGTTATCAACTATTTTATTATCCTGTAACCCTAGCTGACCTATATATATATATATATATATATATATATATATATATATATATAGTCTTTACTCTACTATTCCTTTAGTTTTTTTGTTTATCTCGTTTATCTGAACGCGTTATATTCTTTGATACATGTGTGTACGCTCGCGATTTTCTTTTACTCTTTTCAGGCTTCTCGCTTATTAATTCTTTCTAAAATATACATGTATTATAACTCCACCTTGAGTCGTACCACCTTATTATCATTGACTTATGACTTGAGTATAAGGATATGAATATTAGGGTATTACAGAAATCAAGCTGTGAAATCCGGTTTGAACAGTTATTTTGTTGTCAAACATAATGAATGATTCAAGTTCAGACTGTCAATTAAACCAGCGCGAAGTGGGTTATTGTTTTGAATCGAATCAAGCGACTGAGGTGTAGGTTGATTCTAGTTAATGTTGTTCGTTAGAAGTTTATGATTCTATAGGTGAATAATGTTATTTTTGTTTATGAAAATTGCTATTTATTGTTGATGGTTTGAATGTAATGTAGGAGTTCTGGTTCTGAATTATTCTTGTGATGAATCCGTTCCATCTTGTTTCGGTGTATTTCGATTATAAATTTGTGTATTTTTGAATTCTTTCGGCATTACATTCAAATTCAAACCATCAACCATGCACATCCATTTTGACAAACAAAAACAAAATGATTCAACTACATAATCATAAACTACTAACAAACTGCATTAACTAGATTCAAATCACACCTTACCACTTGATTTGATTCAAAACAATAATACAATTCACCCTGGTTCAATTGAAAATCTGAAAATAGTAAAATACGCAAAAATTGTCCAACCAGGAAGGATGGAAAGGGAGTGTTCCAAGGAAAAACGTGGTCGAATGATCAAGTCGAAGCAAGATCCTCTGGAGAACCCGGACTCAACCCCAACGGTGGTAGTGAATGTAGTGGTCGGAAGGGATACCCCACCAAAGTCAAAGTCTGCAGTAAAGAAGGATGCCAAGATACTTGTCGTAGCGGCTGGAGAGAAGCTCTTCCCTAGAGAGATCCTTGAGATATCCTTTGGGCCTAGAGACTGGTAGTGTGACGACCTTCTAGAGGACCCGCCCATGGTTGTATATATAGCAATCAACTGGCCAACAACAAACTCTTAAATGGAGCTCCAATCCGTGACGGATTAATCATTGACCTGCCGGGTTGAATAATACTGTGAAAAACCAAAATAATACTCTCTATCTGGTCATGAATAATTATCTTTTTCAATTTGTAATAATTATTTTATAAATTACTAAAAAAACCACTATTCTAACAAATCAATGTGCTCAACTTTCAACGATGTTCTCGACAAGATTCGGAAAAGGCTAGCCAGCTGGAAAGGGAAATTGCTTAATAAGGCGGGTAGACTTTGTTTTCTCAATTTGGTAGTAACTGCGATTCCTACTTTCCACATGCAGGTAGGGGTAACTGATAAGATAGAATCCATGATGCAGAACTTTCTATGGAAGGGTCAAGCTGATGGTAGAGGCCTGAATCTAGTTTACTGGAACTTGTTAGTCACCCCTAAGAAGTTTGGAGGTCTGGGAATTAGAGATCCCTTTTGTGCTAATATTGCTCTTCTTGAAAAGCTAGTTTGGCAACTTTTTCACCATCTTGACAAGCTATGGGTTCAATTGTTGATGGAGAAATACCATTCCTCTAAGGATGATTGCTTCAGTCAGTCTCGAGGCAAAGGATCTTATGTTTGGAAGAGTATATGTCAAGCTTGGGATATCTTAAAGGAAGGTTTTATTTGGTGCATTGGGAATTTGGAACAGAACTTTTGGTTTTCTAAATGGAGAAGAGAGAGGGGCGACTGTGTCATGAGATGGATTATGTTCATCTTTTTTATTCGGATCTCCGGATCTTGGACCTTTGGTCATCTGGACAGTGGAACTTTGAGAATATCTATTCTCCTCTGAATTAGTCTATGCATAACAACATTAACTCTTACAACCCGGATGTTCAAGCTTCTTTAGAGGTCGGTTGGTATTGGACTGGTGCGGCCTCAAAGGTTTATGAGGCTCATAGTGGTTATTTGTAGCTCAGTAAGAAGATGTTTATATGGGAGGATAGGGGGAATTGGCTTTGGCTTTGGTGTCAACATGTTCCGGAAAAGCACAAATTCTTGGCTTGGCTATGTCTTTGAGAGGCTCTTCCTATTGCTGCATTTCATTTTAGGGGGGCCATTTCGCACACGGATAGCTGTCCATGATGTTTCTCATGTTAGGAATCGATTTTATATTGCATTCGAAATTGTCCAAAAGCCTAGCTAATTTGGCAAGCTTTGCGAATCTTCGGTCAACCACTGAATTTGATGAGTTGGTTCTTGTAACACCCTAATATTCAAATCCTTATGCTCGAGTCATAAGTCAATGATATTACGGTGGTACGACTCTCAGGTGGATTTTTAATATATAAACATAGGTAATTTCGAAAGGAGTATTAATCGAGAAGCCTGAAAAGAGTAGAAATAAAATCGCGAAGACGTATCACTCACGATTCGACAACGAAAAGATAAAACGTGAAGCCGAAAGCGATATATGGACAAGGCATAAAGGAGATTAAGAGATAGATAACAGATAGATATATATAACATAAGTAAATAGCCACTAGTCGCGACCCGCGAAGTTTAGGCCGGCTAGGGTACAGTATGAAAGTAGTTGACAACAGTACATCATAATCTCTCCCAAAGGAAACATAAGAGCCTCTATAGGCAAGTTCCAAAAGAGTTCAACACATAATATAATATCTTCAAAACAAAGGTGGAGAGATTCTAAGCAAAACACAAAGTAGAGAAAATAAAGATCTTCGCCGGCTCTCAGACGAACCACAGCTCACTTCTGAGCACCTGGACCTGTATCTGAAAAACAAGAGATATATACGGAATGAGAACCCCGGGCCCATGGGTTCCCAGTACGGTAAAAGTGCCAAATAAATACAATGCACTGCAATAAAAACTCACTAAGCATCCTAAACTCCTTTTCACCAAGTATCCAGCCTAGATTCTCACTAATCCATAAATAGGCATCTGTCGTAAGGGGATACTAAATCTAGTTCATGTTACACATGTTTCCCAACTCGCTGATTCTTACACGAATCAGACTCAGAATCATAAGCAAAACCATCACCAGTTGTTCTGTCTCAGCAACTCTATATCAATACATCATACCCTCGTCTGGAGCTAGTGAAATCACATCACTGCGTCTACCCAGGGGACTCAAATTATCTCATTCAAAAATCATCATCATCATGCAATCGCATTATCAATTCATCTCATCAAGAACAGCCACCAACATCCACCGACACCAACATGAGGGATCTCTCAGTTGTACAAACACAAGCAATACAGACAAGTAATACACAATAAGGTACAAGTAGAACAAGTAGCACGTAATCAGGTAACATAGCATGTATGATATAGAAATCCAAAACAAATAGGCAAACCCAAACAATTCAAACATATGCAAATGATGTATGCCTGCCCTATGGCTGATGATATCATCTGTCGGTTATATAGCCAACCCGACATGTCCTGGTAGCTAACCATTGGACAGAAACACCCCTTGCGGAGCAAGTAGGTTTGAGCTACAACCCCCTTGCTACTACCCGCTCAACCCAGAGCCAGTGGAACAACCACTACTGTGGCTACTACCCAGGCGGGTGTTTAAAAGCTCAACCTGGAGCGAGTGGATTCACCACTACTGCCGCTACTACCCAGGCGTCACAATCTCTGACCTGGAGCAAGTGGGACGAACCACAACCCTTGCTACTGCCCAGGTATCTTAAGCATTAACCCGGAGCAAGCGGGACGGACCACAACCCTTGCTACTGCCCAGGTATCTCAAACATATATTCATTCAATCTCAATTCATATTGTCAATCCTCATTGTTATCAAATCTCAAACATTAATCTGGAGCAAGTGGGACAAACCACAACCCTTACTACTACCCAGGTATCACAAATACATTCATTCAAAACTCCATAATTAAACTCATTTATCATAAACATCCTTTTCCGTCTCACACCCGGAGCAAGTGGACAACGCCACTGCCTATATATATATATATATATATATATAGTCTTTACTCTACTATTCCTTTAGTTTTTTTGTTTATCTCGTTTATCTGAACGCGTTATATTCTTTGATACATGTGTGTACGCTCGCGATTTTCTTTTACTCTTTTCAGGCTTCTCGCTTATTAATTCTTTCTAAAATATACATGTATTATAACTCCACCTTGAGTCGTACCACCTTATTATCATTGACTTATGACTTGAGTATAAGGATATGAATATTAGGGTATTACAGAAATCAAGCTGTGAAATCCGGTTTGAACAGTTATTTTGTTGTCAAACATAATGAATGATTCAAGTTCAGACTGTCAATTAAACCAGCGCGAAGTGGGTTATTGTTTTGAATCGAATCAAGCGACTGAGGTGTAGGTTGATTCTAGTTAATGTTGTTCGTTAGAAGTTTATGATTCTATAGGTGAATAATGTTATTTTTGTTTATGAAAATTGCTGTTTATGGTTGATGGTTTGAATGTAATGTAGGAGTTCTGGTTCTGAATTATTCTTGTGATGAATCCGTTCCATCTTGTTTCGGTGTATTTCGATTATAAATTTGTGTATTTTTGAATTCTTTCGGCATTACATTCAAATTCAAACCATCAACCATGCACATCCATTTTGACAAACAAAAACAAAATGATTCAACTACATAATCATAAACTACTAACAAACTGCATTAACTAGATTCAAATCACACCTTACCACTTGATTTGATTCAAAACAATAATACAATTCACCCTGGTTCAATTGAAAATCTGAAAATAGTAAAATACGCAAAAATTGTCCAACCAGGAAGGATGGAAAGGGAGTGTTCCAAGGAAAAACGTGGTCGAATGATCAAGTCGAAGCAAGATCCTCTGGAGAACCCGGACTCAACCCCAACGGTGGTAGTGAATGTAGTGGTCGGAAGGGATACCCCACCAAAGTCAAAGTCTGCAGTAAAGAAGGATGCCAAGATACTTGTCGTAGCGGCTGGAGAGAAGCTCTTCCCTAGAGAGATCCTTGAGATATCCTTTGGGCCTAGAGACTGGTAGTGTGACGACCTTCTAGAGGACCCGCCCATGGTTGTATATATAGCAATCAACTGGCCAACAACAAACTCTTAAATGGAGCTCCAATCCGTGACGGATTAATCATTGACCTGCCGGGTTGAATAATACTGTGAAAAACCAAAATAATACTCTCTATCTGGTCATGAATAATTATCTTTTTCAATTTGTAATAATTATTTTATAAATTACTAAAAAAACCACTATTCTAACAAATCAATGTGCTCAACTTTCAACGATGTTCTCGACAAGATTCGGAAAAGGCTAGCCAGCTGGAAAGGGAAATTGCTTAATAAGGCGGGTAGACTTTGTTTTCTCAATTTGGTAGTAACTGCGATTCCTACTTTCCACATGCAGGTAGGGGTAACTGATAAGATAGAATCCATGATGCAGAACTTTCTATGGAAGGGTCAAGCTGATGGTAGAGGCCTGAATCTAGTTTACTGGAACTTGTTAGTCACCCCTAAGAAGTTTGGAGGTCTGGGAATTAGAGATCCCTTTTGTGCTAATATTGCTCTTCTTGAAAAGCTAGTTTGGCAACTTTTTCACCATCTTGACAAGCTATGGGTTCAATTGTTGATGGAGAAATACCATTCCTCTAAGGATGATTGCTTCAGTCAGTCTCGAGGCAAAGGATCTTATGTTTGGAAGAGTATATGTCAAGCTTGGGATATCTTAAAGGAAGGTTTTATTTGGTGCATTGGGAATTTGGAACAGAACTTTTGGTTTTCTAAATGGAGAAGAGAGAGGGGCGACTGTGTCATGAGATGGATTATGTTCATCTTTTTTATTCGGATCTCCGGATCTTGGACCTTTGGTCATCTGGACAGTGGAACTTTGAGAATATCTATTCTCCTCTGAATTAGTCTATGCATAACAACATTAACTCTTACAACCCGGATGTTCAAGCTTCTTTAGAGGTCGGTTGGTATTGGACTGGTGCGGCCTCAAAGGTTTATGAGGCTCATAGTGGTTATTTGTAGCTCAGTAAGAAGATGTTTATATGGGAGGATAGGGGGAATTGGCTTTGGCTTTGGTGTCAACATGTTCCGGAAAAGCACAAATTCTTGGCTTGGCTATGTCTTTGAGAGGCTCTTCCTATTGCTGCATTTCATTTTAGGGGGGCCATTTCGCACACGGATAGCTGTCCATGATGTTTCTCATGTTAGGAATCGATTTTATATTGCATTCGAAATTGTCCAAAAGCCTAGCTAATTTGGCAAGCTTTGCGAATCTTCGGTCAACCACTGAATTTGATGAGTTGGTTCTTGTAACACCCTAATATTCAAATCCTTATGCTCGAGTCATAAGTCAATGATATTACGGTGGTACGACTCTCAGGTGGATTTTTAATATATAAACATAGGTAATTTCGAAAGGAGTATTAATCGAGAAGCCTGAAAAGAGTAGAAATAAAATCGCGAAGACGTATCACTCACGATTCGACAACGAAAAGATAAAACGTGAAGCCGAAAGCGATATATGGACAAGGCATAAAGGAGATTAAGAGATAGATAACAGATAGATATATATAACATAAGTAAATAGCCACTAGTCGCGACCCGCGAAGTTTAGGCCGGCTAGGGTACAGTATGAAAGTAGTTGACAACAGTACATCATAATCTCTCCCAAAGGAAACATAAGAGCCTCTATAGGCAAGTTCCAAAAGAGTTCAACACATAATATAATATCTTCAAAACAAAGGTGGAGAGATTCTAAGCAAAACACAAAGTAGAGAAAATAAAGATCTTCGCCGGCTCTCAGACGAACCACAGCTCACTTCTGAGCACCTGGACCTGTATCTGAAAAACAAGAGATATATACGGAATGAGAACCCCGGGCCCATGGGTTCCCAGTACGGTAAAAGTGCCAAATAAATACAATGCACTGCAATAAAAACTCACTAAGCATCCTAAACTCCTTTTCACCAAGTATCCAGCCTAGATTCTCACTAATCCATAAATAGGCATCTGTCGTAAGGGGATACTAAATCTAGTTCATGTTACACATGTTTCCCAACTCGCTGATTCTTACACGAATCAGACTCAGAATCATAAGCAAAACCATCACCAGTTGTTCTGTCTCAGCAACTCTATATCAATACATCATACCCTCGTCTGGAGCTAGTGAAATCACATCACTGCGTCTACCCAGGGGACTCAAATTATCTCATTCAAAAATCATCATCATCATGCAATCGCATTATCAATTCATCTCATCAAGAACAGCCACCAACATCCACCGACACCAACATGAGGGATCTCTCAGTTGTACAAACACAAGCAATACAGACAAGTAATACACAATAAGGTACAAGTAGAACAAGTAGCACGTAATCAGGTAACATAGCATGTATGATATAGAAATCCAAAACAAATAGGCAAACCCAAACAATTCAAACATATGCAAATGATGTATGCCTGCCCTATGGCTGATGATATCATCTGTCGGTTATATAGCCAACCCGACATGTCCTGGTAGCTAACCATTGGACAGAAACACCCCTTGCGGAGCAAGTAGGTTTGAGCTACAACCCCCTTGCTACTACCCGCTCAACCCAGAGCCAGTGGAACAACCACTACTGTGGCTACTACCCAGGCGGGTGTTTAAAAGCTCAACCTGGAGCGAGTGGATTCACCACTACTGCCGCTACTACCCAGGCGTCACAATCTCTGACCTGGAGCAAGTGGGACGAACCACAACCCTTGCTACTGCCCAGGTATCTTAAGCATTAACCCGGAGCAAGCGGGACGGACCACAACCCTTGCTACTGCCCAGGTATCTCAAACATATATTCATTCAATCTCAATTCATATTGTCAATCCTCATTGTTATCAAATCTCAAACATTAATCTGGAGCAAGTGGGACAAACCACAACCCTTACTACTACCCAGGTATCACAAATACATTCATTCAAAACTCCATAATTAAACTCATTTATCATAAACATCCTTTTCCGTCTCACACCCGGAGCAAGTGGACAACGCCACTGCCTATATATAGTCTTTACTCTACTATTCCTTTAGTTTTTTTGTTTATCTCGTTTATCTGAACGCGTTATATTCTTTGATACATGTGTGTACGCTCGCGATTTTCTTTTACTCTTTTCAGGCTTCTCGCTTATTAATTCTTTCTAAAATATACATGTATTATAACTCCACCTTGAGTCGTACCACCTTATTATCATTGACTTATGACTTGAGTATAAGGATATGAATATTAGGGTATTACAGAAATCAAGCTGTGAAATCCGGTTTGAACAGTTATTTTGTTGTCAAACATAATGAATGATTCAAGTTCAGACTGTCAATTAAACCAGCGCGAAGTGGGTTATTGTTTTGAATCGAATCAAGCGACTGAGGTGTAGGTTGATTCTAGTTAATGTTGTTCGTTAGAAGTTTATGATTCTATAGGTGAATAATGTTATTTTTGTTTATGAAAATTGCTGTTTATGGTTGATGGTTTGAATGTAATGTAGGAGTTCTGGTTCTGAATTATTCTTGTGATGAATCCGTTCCATCTTGTTTCGGTGTATTTCGATTATAAATTTGTGTATTTTTGAATTCTTTCGGCATTACATTCAAATTCAAACCATCAACCATGCACATCCATTTTGACAAACAAAAACAAAATGATTCAACTACATAATCATAAACTACTAACAAACTGCATTAACTAGATTCAAATCACACCTTACCACTTGATTTGATTCAAAACAATAATACAATTCACCCTGGTTCAATTGAAAATCTGAAAATAGTAAAATACGCAAAAATTGTCCAACCAGGAAGGATGGAAAGGGAGTGTTCCAAGGAAAAACGTGGTCGAATGATCAAGTCGAAGCAAGATCCTCTGGAGAACCCGGACTCAACCCCAACGGTGGTAGTGAATGTAGTGGTCGGAAGGGATACCCCACCAAAGTCAAAGTCTGCAGTAAAGAAGGATGCCAAGATACTTGTCGTAGCGGCTGGAGAGAAGCTCTTCCCTAGAGAGATCCTTGAGATATCCTTTGGGCCTAGAGACTGGTAGTGTGACGACCTTCTAGAGGACCCGCCCATGGTTGTATATATAGCAATCAACTGGCCAACAACAAACTCTTAAATGGAGCTCCAATCCGTGACGGATTAATCATTGACCTGCCGGGTTGAATAATACTGTGAAAAACCAAAATAATACTCTCTATCTGGTCATGAATAATTATCTTTTTCAATTTGTAATAATTATTTTATAAATTACTAAAAAAACCACTATTCTAACAAATCAATGTGCTCAACTTTCAACGATGTTCTCGACAAGATTCGGAAAAGGCTAGCCAGCTGGAAAGGGAAATTGCTTAATAAGGCGGGTAGACTTTGTTTTCTCAATTTGGTAGTAACTGCGATTCCTACTTTCCACATGCAGGTAGGGGTAACTGATAAGATAGAATCCATGATGCAGAACTTTCTATGGAAGGGTCAAGCTGATGGTAGAGGCCTGAATCTAGTTTACTGGAACTTGTTAGTCACCCCTAAGAAGTTTGGAGGTCTGGGAATTAGAGATCCCTTTTGTGCTAATATTGCTCTTCTTGAAAAGCTAGTTTGGCAACTTTTTCACCATCTTGACAAGCTATGGGTTCAATTGTTGATGGAGAAATACCATTCCTCTAAGGATGATTGCTTCAGTCAGTCTCGAGGCAAAGGATCTTATGTTTGGAAGAGTATATGTCAAGCTTGGGATATCTTAAAGGAAGGTTTTATTTGGTGCATTGGGAATTTGGAACAGAACTTTTGGTTTTCTAAATGGAGAAGAGAGAGGGGCGACTGTGTCATGAGATGGATTATGTTCATCTTTTTTATTCGGATCTCCGGATCTTGGACCTTTGGTCATCTGGACAGTGGAACTTTGAGAATATCTATTCTCCTCTGAATTAGTCTATGCATAACAACATTAACTCTTACAACCCGGATGTTCAAGCTTCTTTAGAGGTCGGTTGGTATTGGACTGGTGCGGCCTCAAAGGTTTATGAGGCTCATAGTGGTTATTTGTAGCTCAGTAAGAAGATGTTTATATGGGAGGATAGGGGGAATTGGCTTTGGCTTTGGTGTCAACATGTTCCGGAAAAGCACAAATTCTTGGCTTGGCTATGTCTTTGAGAGGCTCTTCCTATTGCTGCATTTCATTTTAGGGGGGCCATTTCGCACACGGATAGCTGTCCATGATGTTTCTCATGTTAGGAATCGATTTTATATTGCATTCGAAATTGTCCAAAAGCCTAGCTAATTTGGCAAGCTTTGCGAATCTCCGGTCAACCACTGAATTTGATGAGTTGGTTCTTGTAACACCCTAATATTCAAATCCTTATGCTCGAGTCATAAGTCAATGATATTACGGTGGTACGACTCTCAGGTGGATTTTTAATATATAAACATAGGTAATTTCGAAAGGAGTATTAATCGAGAAGCCTGAAAAGAGTAGAAATAAAATCGCGAAGACGTATCACTCACGATTCGACAACGAAAAGATAAAACGTGAAGCCGAAAGCGATATATGGACAAGGCATAAAGGAGATTAAGAGATAGATAACAGATAGATATATATAACATAAGTAAATAGCCACTAGTCGCGACCCGCGAAGTTTAGGCCGGCTAGGGTACAGTATGAAAGTAGTTGACAACAGTACATCATAATCTCTCCCAAAGGAAACATAAGAGCCTCTATAGGCAAGTTCCAAAAGAGTTCAACACATAATATAATATCTTCAAAACAAAGGTGGAGAGATTCTAAGCAAAACACAAAGTAGAGAAAATAAAGATCTTCGCCGGCTCTCAGACGAACCACAGCTCACTTCTGAGCACCTGGACCTGTATCTGAAAAACAAGAGATATATACGGAATGAGAACCCCGGGCCCATGGGTTCCCAGTACGGTAAAAGTGCCAAATAAATACAATGCACTGCAATAAAAACTCACTAAGCATCCTAAACTCCTTTTCACCAAGTATCCAGCCTAGATTCTCACTAATCCATAAATAGGCATCTGTCGTAAGGGGATACTAAATCTAGTTCATGTTACACATGTTTCCCAACTCGCTGATTCTTACACGAATCAGACTCAGAATCATAAGCAAAACCATCACCAGTTGTTCTGTCTCAGCAACTCTATATCAATACATCATACCCTCGTCTGGAGCTAGTGAAATCACATCACTGCGTCTACCCAGGGGACTCAAATTATCTCATTCAAAAATCATCATCATCATGCAATCGCATTATCAATTCATCTCATCAAGAACAGCCACCAACATCCACCGACACCAACATGAGGGATCTCTCAGTTGTACAAACACAAGCAATACAGACAAGTAATACACAATAAGGTACAAGTAGAACAAGTAGCACGTAATCAGGTAACATAGCATGTATGATATAGAAATCCAAAACAAATAGGCAAACCCAAACAATTCAAACATATGCAAATGATGTATGCCTGCCCTATGGCTGATGATATCATCTGTCGGTTATATAGCCAACCCGACATGTCCTGGTAGCTAACCATTGGACAGAAACACCCCTTGCGGAGCAAGTAGGTTTGAGCTACAACCCCCTTGCTACTACCCGCTCAACCCAGAGCCAGTGGAACAACCACTACTGCGGCTACTACCCAGGCGGGTGTTTAAAAGCTCAACCTGGAGCGAGTGGATTCACCACTACTGCCGCTACTACCCAGGCGTCACAATCTCTGACCTGGAGCAAGTGGGACGAACCACAACCCTTGCTACTGCCCAGGTATCTTAAGCATTAACCCGGAGCAAGCGGGACGGACCACAACCCTTGCTACTGCCCAGGTATCTCAAACATATATTCATTCAATCTCAATTCATATTGTCAATCCTCATTGTTATCAAATCTCAAACATTAATCTGGAGCAAGTGGGACAAACCACAACCCTTACTACTACCCAGGTATCACAAATACATTCATTCAAAACTCCATAATTAAACTCATTTATCATAAACATCCTTTTCCGTCTCACACCCGGAGCAAGTGGACAACGCCACTGCCTACTACCCGGGGTTACACATCACATTTCAACATCTTCCATTATTATCCATTTAACACATTCATTCATTAATCATATATGCAATTATTCTCAGCCATAATCAATAATGGCTTTGCCGTGACCCGGCAATAACTCAGCCATCCGGCTCATGGTCCAATCAAGAACCAGCCATTTATCAATAAATATAGCCCTTCGGCTCATGGCATACACGGTACTCCCACCGTCATCCTCCATATCTCATATAATCATCGTTGATCATCATTGATCATAACTTTTCCCCTTGCTTCACTCGCAAGTTACCACACCCCCTAGCTCCTTTCTCATTGCTAGGCATATCATAATGATTTAATACATAAGGGGTGAGATCGGAGGCTTAGAAGTATGAGATTTGGCTTTTAATACTCAAAAATCAACTTTGAGATGAAAACAGGGCCACGCGTACGCGTACTCCACGCGCACGCGCGGATTGAAAAATAGATAACGACGCGTACGCGTCAGCCACGCGTACGCGTGGGTACACTTGCGCCCCAAGCACAAGACTGGCACAACTCTGGCACAACTCTCGGGAAAATGGCTGGGCAATGGGTGCAGCGCATCGACGCGCACGCGCACACCACGCGCACGCGCCAAGTGCGCCTACGCGTGGAGGGTCATTCTGCTAAAAATTTTCTAAGTTAAAAGCTGCAGAATTTACAGATTCAACCCCCAATCTTCCGACAGACATAACTCTCTCATTTTAAATCGTTTTTCACCCGTTCTTCGAACGACATGGACATCCCGGATCCAATTTCATTTCTAAACAGATTTGGCACAAAACAAAGATCCGTAGTCCAAGTTATGTCCCATCAAAGTATGCCCAAAAACCATATTTTTCATACAAAACCACAAAGTGCCATTTTCAAAACAAGTCATTTTCAACTCTTTTCAAAATCAACCAAAACATGCCAATTTTAACCCTTTTTGAAATCAATCAAAATATACCAAAATCAACATCAAGCCTCCTCAACTCATACATTAATACTTTACCACGATTCACAGAACCGCCATATGACCATTTTTACCCATTTCAACAAATGGCGAAATTACAACACATTAACATGTCATACATCCTTCCCCATCCCAATTTCCAACAATACTATTTCCAATCGGTCATCATTATACATAATCAATATCATACTCACTATCACGTGGTTTCACCCACAAATCAACCTTAATCATTCCTCAAGCATATATCACAACATACATATCTCTCATGCATCATCATATCCTCAAGGCATCAATAATCGTAATTACATATATGACCACATAATATATCTCAACCAAAACCAAACATACCTCATCTACATAATTTCACCCAAAATTACCAAATTCCACACTTCAACTCCTCAAACCTTATTATTCAATAACCAACCCAATCATTCATACATTCATTATTTAAAACTCATCCAATCACTTGTGTCATCATACAATGCACATATCAACTTACCTTCCTTACCTCTTCTCGGCCTCCGGCCCAAAATTCACGGCCTCCGGCCCAATTTCACAATTTAAAAGCATAAATCACAAATCAATACTCATTACCCCATACATTCAATTCTCAATACACCAAACATACAAGGCCACACAATTCTCAACCCAATCATTAATTCACATTACATACCAACTATGCATATTAGCACCAACCATTTACACAATCCAAACTTAATCCTAGGGGCATCTAGCCTAGGAATTCTCATCACACCACACGGTACTTAAATGAAACTTAAACCGTACCTCTTGTAGCCAAATCAATTGAGCCTCTTCTTTGGGAGTCTCCACCAACCTTAGCTCCAAACCTCACCAAAGCTCCTCAAGCAACACCAATCTCCCAATCGTGCACCAAAACCATCAAATGCACTAACATAACCAATATTACATACATACATCAACCTAGGGCTCATAAAGATGATAAATCACAAGGGTTTGAGCACTTCTTACCTCAGCCCATATGAAGTAGGGATAGAACCCACTTAGAATCCATGTTGGAGTATCCCTAAACACCCAAAATCACAAGATTTCAACACTAACTTCCCAAAAACGTGTAACAGTGGGGAATTTCGAAAACTGGGCAGAGATGAATGGAATACTCACCACAAAACTTAGATAGAATTGTAGAGGATGAGAAGAGCGACGCGTGACCGCAAACGGCTCGTCAATCGGAGCTCCATAGCTCAAGTTATGGTGGTTTGAAGATCAAAGAGAGTTAGGTTTTCTCTCTTCTCTTCTCTCTTCTCAATTCAGCGCCCCACACACCTTCTTTAGGGCAAAATAAGCTGAAATGCTCATAACTAATGTTTATATATGTTGGGTCTTGGGCCCACTTAGGCCCGATTCACTTATTTTTGTCCGTTGGCCCAATTTTGGACCAAAACCTTTAAGATTAGCGCTCTAAATCGCACTTCAAATATTTCTACCTCCCCTAATTATAATCCCTCATTTCTTAATCTTATTTACTCATAATCAATTTTCTCAGCTGCAGTACCAGACAGGTCTCAGCCGGTACTGCCGGTCAAAATTCCACTGCGCGCTTTTACGCAGAAAACTATGTCTTCCGACTCGGAAAAATTCACTGAATCCAAAAATCATATTTAAATCATCAAATTCCAATTGCCAAATATTCCAACCATATTCGCTCCTACTTAACTCATTATTTAATTAATTTCGGTTAGACCGGGTATTACAGTTCTTATATAATAGCGAGCAGCGCCCCCTTTAGATTCTTTTCTGGTCTCTAGTGAATTTGGCATTCGAGGAATAACGAGATCTTTCATCCGCACGAGCCTTGGACCACAGTGACTAGTATGACTTTGTCCTTGGAAAAGGAGTTACGGAATATTTTTGAGTTGCAACGAGTGTCTATCTCCTCTACCATTAGTGGCTCTTGGATTCTCTTCTCGGTGGATACCTTTAAAATTAATTGTGATGCTACTTATCCTGACAATGGTGTTCGAGTTGATTTTGCATGTGTTTGCAAAGATTGGAAGTGTAGGTGGCAACGAGACGGTCTGTGAACAATTGAGAGTCATAATATTCTGCAAGGAAAGTTGTTTGCTATTTGGAGAGATTTTTTTTTTAGCCTGGGACTCGAGACAAAAAGGTGTTATATGTGAGACAGACTGTGTGGAGGCCTTTATTATTATCAATAATTTACAAGATTGTTAATTGATCCTTTGATGTTGAAAATTAGAGATATCATGTCTTGGAAATGGCGTGCTAATCTCTGGTTTATTTTGAGAAATGCAAACACAATAGCAAATATCATGGCAAAGACGACAACGAGAACCCTTTCTCCCCAAGTGGAGCTTCCGTTGCTTTGAAAGAATTTTGAGAATAATATTCAGCAGGACTGTCTTTCTTAAACAATTTTTTGTTTGTTTTTTCTTTTTTGGTTGTTATTTATTTTCTTTCCAATCACAAAAAAAAATCAATGTAATTTTTTTAAGAATTCAAATAGGTTCAACTTTTTTTAGTTAAATATCAATTAATTTTTATAAATTATCTTTTTTATCTGAAATTCTAAATTGTAAATCTTAATCTCTCAACTTGAATTTTAAATTCTAAATCCTAATAAATTCTAAATTTTAAAAAAATAAAACTTTTAACAATTAAAAATTTATTAATATTGACTAATTAAATATTAGTTCTTTGTATTTTTTTTCTTTTTTAAGATGTGTTAGTTTTTAATAAATAATCATATAGACTCAATTTTAATAATAATATTAACCAACTTTTTTATTATAATTATTTTTTTAACTTCTATTTTTTGAAGGGTTTAATAAATAAGTATACACCCACATGTGTTTGTATAAGATAATCGTTGAAAATAAAGCTCGAAGAATTGAAAGAATCTAAATGAATTTAGAAATGTGTACGTGGAACTAATTAACGAGAATGAGTTTAATTAGATGAGATCAGTTGGGAACGTGTTGCATCTCTAGATCTTCATGGTATTTAAGAATTCTTCCAAGTCTACGAATATGAAACTCTATTTACTAATTCCCTTTGTTTACGCAATCGTCTGTGTGCAGTTATTGAATTGGATCCTCATTTTTTTTTTCCTTTCAATTATTTGGTAAGACATAATTTATTGTTATTTAATCTTTTTATATTTATATTTTTTTGTCTTATCTAAAGATAGTAAGATAAAAGATTATACTTTATAAAATAATTAAAAAAATTTACTTCTAATATCAAACATATTATGCATTGAAATATTATTTAATAAATAAATTTACACTACTTATTTAATAATTAAAATTCACTCTTAACAACCGTTTATATGAATTATACGGATTATATAATTATGGTGACTATGAAAATTTAATAACACTTAAAAAATATAGTTAAAATTAAAGTCATATTTTTTTATTTGATAATACTTGTTAATTTGATTACTTTTTTGTTTTTATCTTTTTAAAAATTAAAAAATATTATCAGGTAATAAAAAAAATATAACATTAATTTTAGCTATATTTTTAAATATTGTTAAAATTTTATAACCATCATATATTACAATATGCACATTTTACATACTTACACACATTTAAGAGTTTTATCTACTCCTTAACTATTGCTAAGATTCAAATCTAGATTCAGCATATTCAGAAACACTATATTTTACCACTCAACTAAAGTCTTCAGCAAGCCTTATAATTAAACTAACACTAATAAATTTGTTTCTTTTTTAAACTAAAAATAGTAGTGGCCTGACATTTCTATATATCCTAAGCCTTTTTTCGCTTTTTTTTTGGGCTGGGCAGAGAGAGAGAGAGAGAGAGAGAGAGAGAGAGAGAGAGAGAGAGAGAGAGAGAGAGAGAGAGAGAGAGAGAGAGAGAGAGAGAGAGAGAGAGAGAGAGTAAAGTTGGTTTTATAATTTATGCAAAGTAATTAAATTAAATATAATAATAATAAAAGGGTGTATTAAAAGGTGAAAACTTAGGTGCAGTCAACTTCACGTGAAGTTGATAACTGAAAACCGTTAGATGATTTGACTAAATTTTCATCTAACAACTCTCAACTATCAACTTCACGTGTAGTCAACTGGACCTGAATTTTTACCGTATTAAAATGCATGGCATGCTTCCACCCTACTTCAATTTATTTCAATAATAAAGCATATAGTATAATACTAGTAGTCTAGTACACACCACATACATAATAATACTTGAGTCATTTAAATTGAGCTACATAGATCTTATTATTATTTTGAACTCATCGATTGTTGATGCATCACCACCTTGTCGACATTATATTATGAGCCATTAACAAAGTTACAGTGCGATCGAATCTCTCCTTGATCTCCCGTTAGCACTCCAATATTACCCATTTTGATCATTGATTGTGCGAATTGTTGATTGAATGCAATTTTGCTATTGCTATAGGTATCAACAAGGGAAATGGTATCTGCCCCAGGAGTTGAATAAAGCTCCTGATCACTCTGAAGCAATCCTCTTTGAGACCTAAGATTGGAGTAATATCTGTTGTCCAATGTATTTGGAGTTGAAACATCCAAATTGGTTAGGCTATCACCATTTCCATTTTGGGGACATATTTCTTGCAATGTTTGTAAATAATCTGAGTCCAATGTTGGATCAGGATTGCCTGTGTTGTTGAAATTGTATAATCTATTAACAAATACTCTGCAGTGAGCTCTTCCAATTGTATGAGCACCTGTAATTAAGTATAATAATATTTACTTATTATAATACTTGTACTAATTAATGAATCTCAAGATCTGATCAGATACATCACTTCTCTTATTTTAAGAAATAATAATATATAGAGTTTTGTTAATAATAAATTTCCTAAAAATTAATATTGGTTAATGTGCTTAAGTAATGTAAAAACTTTTATAAAAAATAAGAATATAAAATTTTTAATATTTTTATAATGTATTTATTGAATATTAGTATTTTTAAATTCACATATATAATGTCCATTAATTTTCTATAATATAATTAGTATCTAACCTTTCTTTTCAAGTGAGATAAGAAGTGTCATATTAATTTGTAATAGTCTTTGATGTAACTACGAATAACAACTATATAAAAAATTATCTATCATATATATATATATATAATTATGATGTTTCAAAAAATATCGACAAATTTAAAATAATATTTTTTTAACAATATTTTTTAAAAGATATTACTAAAAAAATATGACCAGAATACAAAAAAATTAATATTAAAATTCACCAATCACCATATATATATATAAAGGAGAGAAGAGAGTAAAATATTTTATATAATTGTCTAATAATATTCAATCTTTTAGATATTTATTGACATTATCAATACAAAAAGTTATTATTTTTGTTATGCAATTAAATACATATATAAAATTAATTTATACTAATAAATATTTATCAAAATTAAATTCATATAATATATTGATGAATAATACCTGAGAGTGCAACTAAATCAGTAGTAGGGTCGAGACCTTGTTTTTGAAAGCTAGCTTTGAGTTGATCGAGTGTGAAGGATGGTGCCGGAATGTTTTGATTAGCAAGGATTCGGTTCGCTGTTAAGCTGTCTCTTCTTCCCAATAGAACTTTCCATTGGGGACCACCTCCCTAAATAATATTAGTTAAATTTATTTTTGTCCTTCATAATTACTAATATCAATAAAAATATATTTTCAAGAGAAAGTTTGTTTTCACAACGATTAATATTAGGGGAAAAAAAGTTCAAACAGTCTAAAATCTAAACTTGTTTTATTTCCTATTTATTTATTACAAAGTGTATTAAATAAAGATAAAAAATAAATGTTAATAATTTTTTTGTTAAAAACTTTGTTTTCCAAACCTTTTTTGTTTTCATAATTATAGCTACCTTTTTCTTTTAGACAGTCTAATGATCTATCATTGAGAATATTTTACTAAAAATAATAATTTATTTTAGTGGTAAGTATTGTTTTTATCCCTAATATTTAGGGTCGGAATCAAATTCATCATCAACGTTATTTTGGATTTAAAATCGTCCCCAACATTTTATTTGATATTAAAATCGTTCTTTTGGATGATTTTATCTTTGGGTACATCACAAGACAGAGAGAGAGAAGCAAAGGCTCTTTTTCGTTCTTCACTTCTTCTCACTCACAATCAGAGAAGAGAGAAGCAGAAACTCAGAGCAGAGACTCGGAGAGAGAGAAGAAGAGAAGAAAGTCTCGCCCTTGCTTCACCGCACCTCGCCCTCGCCTCGCCTTGCCTCACCGCACCTGGCCCTCGCCCTCGCCTCTTGTTTCTCATCGTCGTCGGGGAGGTGTGGTGGTGGTGGTGGTCGTGTTCCTCGCGTTTTCAGCATCACTGTTGCGCCTCCCTTTTCCTTCCCTCCCTATTCTCCGTTATCCAGATTCACTGTCACCACCACCACGCAGCTCCACCGTCATTGCCATCACATGTAAGTTAAGATTCAAGTTCCTAATTTCTGTTCTTATTCATCACAATCCCTAATTTTTAAATTCATCACAAACCGTGTAGTGGTTTCTGTCGAGGCTAAAGGAGGTCGTTGCCGAACTGCTCCCCTCCCTACGTTGCTACTGTTACTGCAACCACCTTCTCTAATCTTTGTTCTTGTTTTTGTTATGTTCTTGTTTTTGGATTGTTGTTGCTTTTTTCATTTTCTATTTTTTTTTTAATTGAATCTGTTGTTGTTGTTGATGTTGTTATTGTTATTATTAGATTTGAAGAATAATTTTTGTTCTTGTTTTTATTCTATTATTTTTGAATTGTTTTTGGATGCTGTTGTTTTTTTCATTCTTTTTGTTTTTGTTTTTAAATATGAATATGTTGTTGTTAATGATGGATTTGAGAATTTGATGTTGTTCATCACAATCTTTAATTTCCTAATTTTTGTTCTTGTTTTTGTTCATCACAATCTTGAGTTTTGTTAATTGTATTTAAGGATTTGTATTTTTAAATTTTGTTAACGGGGGAAGAAGGATTGGTAGTTTGAATTTTGTTAAAAGAAGAAGAGAATGAGTAGTGAACTGATGAAAAAGGGACATTTTTGTCATTTAAAAAAAATTATTAAAAAGGACGATTTTAATATTGTTTTAAAACGATGGGAACGATTTTAAATCCAAAATAATGTTGAGAACGAATTTGATTCTGATATTAAACATTAGAGATCAAAACAATACTTATCCCTTTATTTTATTAGAACTAATAACCATAAAAAACGTTTGTTTTTCTTGTAGTGGTAGGTCATCATACGTGTAAATATGATAAAAATTATAAACATACTATCTGTACACCAAAATAAATACATGTGTAGTTTAATTTATTTTTAATGTGTATGTATATTTTAACATATATTTTATACTAATGGCTAATTTTAATAGCTGATTTTAATGTACACGTAGCATAACTCTAAAAACTAATAACACTTATTTATTTTTTATACAAAAATTTGTTTATTATGACTTTTTTGTTTCAAACATGCAGTGTTGATTTTTAAAACTTATTTTGTTTTAAATTAAATAATGGTTTACTTATTTAACACTTTAGAAAACATTAATTAATTTTTCTATTAATTAACTATATTAACTGAAAAATAGAAAAAATATTTTTAAAAATGAGTTAATATAAATTCTATAATCAGATTAATTTATCTAAAATTAAATAATTTCTTTCTTAATTTATACAAGTAAATAATTAAATATAATTAGATATTTATTTGGAACGAACAGAAAATATTATTATTTATTATTAAATATATAAATTTTAGAGTACACGACAAATAGATCCTGACTTTTTATTTCAAAGATAAATAAGTCATTAACTAGTTAAAAAAAAAAACATCTATCACTTTTTAAAAAGCGAGACATCTAAATTCTTTTGGGAAATCGATTTGTCCCTGTATATTTTGAATAGAGAGACTTAATAATATCTGGTATTTTAAAAGAACATTGACATTTTTATATTTTTAACTAATCATAGACCTACGAGTCTTCGAATCAAAAAGTCAGGACCTATTTATTTATTTTTTTTCTAAATTTTAATATAATCCTTTTGGTGTGATGTTAATTCGTATTAAATAAAAACTATAAGTATGTGGTTTATTTAGTTTCTTTTTTTAATTATGAGCTTCTCTAGTCACAACAATAAACTAATACTACTAATGTTGGGACATTATATTCTTACAATTTCAGAAGACACTTCAGCTGCCATAGCAAGCATATCCGCACAAGAAACTGTTCCGGGACAAAAACGTTCAACAGTACTCTTGATGTTGTTCATCGCATCCAAACCCCTTATTGAATTGGCATTTGCAAATGCATCTTGTTCGCTATCTATTGTTGCCGTCTTGTTCAGCAAAATTGATGCATCACAACCCTGTCGAAAACATGTATATAATACATGAAATAATTAACTTTAATTTGGTACATCATTAATTTCTTTGTGTTCTCATCATTACCTAGCTATATCCATTCTATATAGTAATATTTTATCATATAATTTTAATTTTTTAGATCAAAAGTCTTATCAACTGTCAAATGATTAGGATTTTCAATCCTTTTTTTTTTAAAATAGTGTTCCTAAATTGTTATTTAATTATTTTAGATTTCTCAAAAAGAGAATATATATATATATATATATATATATATATATATATATATATATATATATATATAACATTTTAGTATGTCTATATTTATGGTGGTTATAGTGATTATACAAATATTATTAAAATTAAAATAATATTTTTTCATATTTTGATAACAATTTTTTAGTAATATTTTTTAAAAATATTGTTAAAAAAAATATATTACTTTAATTTTAATAATACTTTTTGAAATATTATAATCACTATAGCGACCGTAGTATAAGTATATTAGAATTATTTTTATATATATTAAATTTTTTTACTAGTGTTTTGTTTGTCTTCTTCATACTAAAATAAAAATACTTGATTAAATTTTATGTTAAAAAACTATTTTATTTAAGTTTATTCTCACATACACAATGATAGAGATGAATAATCTTATTAATTTTGATCTAAAACTAAAATAAAAGAAAGTATGAAATCGATTCAGTAAAATAATAAGAAATAGAGACAAATAGTAGAATGAAACTTGTAATACTACCCACGTAGTCTCTTACTCAAATCTGAGTCCAACTTCCTTTAAATTAAATGATTCACAAATAAAATAACATAATTGAATAGTTTAAAATTAAAGACAAGAGAAAATCATTGAATCAATACTTTGTAAAGATTAATTAAATTCGAGGGACTTATTTACTTTGATTAGAAGTCGTTGATTTGCTTAAGTAATCAATTTTATTGTTTGACTCAGATCTTTGACTTTTTTTTATTTGTTTTTTTATCTGTTGATTTTTTTTTTAAATTCTAAATATTTTAGTTATAAAAATTTTGATATCATATCATGATACTATTTATTTTAAAAATTTACCTAGTAAAACGTACAAAAATAATTGTACCCCTAACAAAAAAATTAAGTCAATTAAAAGAACTGTTTATGTTATGAATAACATATATTATAAGGAATTGAGTTTTCAATTTAATTTGAATGGAGATGAAGTGGTTATTGGATAATTATGCGGTAAAATATATATAAGAAACTTTGAATCAAAATATGAACGAGAGAAAAGAGAAAATTAAATTATTTATTATTTTAAGTCAAAATAACCTTGAATATGTTAATCAATGCCTTCATTTAGTGATTCGATTCTTTCTTTTATCTTTATGTATTATTTTACTCTATCACCAAAATTTTCTAAATCCGTCTCTCAACTATGGCTATGTTAGACTAGAATACGTGGAAATAACTACAGAAAATATATATATATACCTAATATTATTCTCATATAATCCATATTATAATATTTATACTGTAAACACGATAACAATATGATATGGTAAACCACAATTTGAAACCCTAATATATAGTTACTATAAGAATTTTTATTTAAATTAATAAAATATATTTATCAAAATATGAAATGTGTAAATAAATTATAATTTTATACATATATTACACATTTTGAATGCACAGCTTAAAAAATCAATAATAATTGAGTCCGAATGCTATATACCCGACATACGATACATTAAAAAGAAAAATCGGTTACATCCGAAATATAATATAACTGCGTAGTTGTAACATATTACGTATATCAATATCAAATTAAACACAATTCATATACAAATTTAACATAAGATATATATAATTCTATTTACAGATTTCAGTAAATATCATATCTTAATAGTTTAAATGAAAAAAATCCGTTAGTGTGACACAGAATGTCTTAAAATAATGTAGGTAGTTAAATTTAAAGTGGAGCTGTAAAGAATATAAATACTTGAACAAAGCAGTCATGGAAGTGAAGCCTGATGAGGCTGGCACCAATTCGTGGATCAGAAAAGGAAGCCTTAGCCACGACATCAAACACAATATGTTGCAAATTGGGACATGTTCGCAAGTAAAACGTGGTACTGAGCTGAGCTTTGATGGAGACTGATGCACACAACAACAATGCCACCAACACTCTAACACAAATGGAATAATTGCAACACATCTTTTTGGCTTTCTCTTAAATGTTACTTATCTAAGCTACCAAGTTATGTTCTCTTCTCTCAAATCAAATATTACTATTTATAGACAAAGAGACGCTTTGCTTTGCTTTGGTTTGATGTAATGTAAGATCAAATGGTACCGCATACTTTCTTTCTTTTAAAATAGTTGTTTAACTTAAATTTTTTATTAAAAAAAATTATCTTGGATTATATTATTATTATTGTTGTTACAGGCTTACAGCTTCCTTTTGAAAGACGAGTATAATATTAATTGCATTGATTAAAATTTATTTTTCTCTATATATAATTCTATCTATTTATATAATTTCTTCACTTTTTCTTTTTGTGTTGGTCCGTGTATTTTTTATTTGAAAATGTCTAGAGAGGCAACATTCAGCCAATTAATTTAAAATTAGTCAATAATTGAAAGGAAATTAACATAAAAAAATATAAAACTAAAAGAATAAAAATATTTAAAATCAAATAAAAAGAAAATTAAAAATAAAATAAAATTAATTTAAAATTTAAAATTTGATATTTAAGATTAGATTTAGAATTTATGATTTAGAATAGTGAAGTTTGACCAAGGGAGTGATGGCAACCATGATGGTAAATGAATTGTAATTTAAAAAGAAGATGAAAAAGTGACAAAGGATAAAAGAAGGATTTTAAAATGATATTAATATTACTCAATTATTCTAATACTAATTAATAAAATAAATAATAATCAAATATAAAATAATTTTAAACTACATTAAATTAATTTTTAATTATCTTTCAAATATTTTTATTATTTTAGAATAGACATTGTAAAACAGTGAAACACTATTATGCTATAATTTAACTCATCGTGTACATATTTATATCCGGGTACATATTATATTGTGCTAGCTAGTAGGGTTGGCAACATTATTGCGTCTAAATTTTGAATAAATGATATATGTTGGAAGTTGGAACAAAATTAGAAACGATTGCTCAGATTCGTAGTGGACCATCCACTTGTAAATGTGAATTACTATAAGCTTTACATTTTAGATATAGAGAATGTTCGGTAACAAAAATTCTCTTATTTAATATTTATTAATTATTATATAAATATTAAATAAAATAAATTTTAATTAATTTTTTGTCAACTTAATATTATTATTTAGATAAAAAGCTCTATGTGTGAAAAGACCGAGTTATTAGTCTTTATATCATCCAAAATAATAAAAAATTATTTAGATAAAAACGTTTAAAACTTATTTTTTAAAATTTTTTAATAATTAAAATTTTACATATGTAATCGATTAAATCGTATTATTTTTATCATAATTAAATTGAACAAATCGATTTGGCTAAAAAATTGATAAACCAAAAGTAACTACCATATTTTATTATAAAAAATGACTAAAATACTTATATTATATTATATTTTATATATATTATATTAAAAATCCTAAATCTTAATCCTATGACGACACAGAGAGAAGAGAATGGTTAGAATTTAGAGTTCTCAAAAAAAATTATATATATATATATATATATATATATATATATATATATATATAAAAGAGTATTTTATCATTTTTTATAATAAAAATATTGTAGTTATTTTTTATAAAAAATATTAATTTTAAAGTGGTTTAAGATTTAGTTCATTATTTTTGATCAAATTAATTTGTTTGATTTAATTTTGATAAAAATAATATAGTTTAATTAATTATATATATTAAATTTTAATTATTAAAAAATATCTTAAAAAATGTTTTAAACGTGTTTTACCGAGTGACTCTCAGAATAATAAAGTTCACACAATATTAAAAAAAAAAAAAAACTTTTTTTGTTGTTTTGAACTACTCTAATTTTTTAGATTGAGTTAAGGCGTGGATTTTCATGCAAAACAAAAAGCAACGATGTAAGTAACTAAGCACTTTTATACTAAAGTTTTCTAACGTGATTGCCAACGTAAGAGTTCATTTAATATCAACTTGGCTTGTGCCGTGTGGTTGAAGCACATCCATGATTCAACAAAATTAATTATGAGAATGATATCTTTTAGTTAATTAATTAATTAATACGAACACATTCATTTTCGTAATACATCGTTGAAAATCTAATCCACCCTCCATCGTTGGTTGAAAATTTTTGTACCCCGTGACATCATTCTTTGCTTCTTAGTTCTTACTATACTTAGTACCTCCTTCAATTGTTTCGAAAATGTCTCAACTCTTGTTAGATATATACCTTGCGAGAAATAATTCATATAATATCAAATTTTTTAAGATTAAAAATTCTAAAATTTAATTTTTGTTATCTTTTATTCTAAATAAAAGAAATAACATTTTAGCACAAATAAAAAAGAATGGACATGTGGATAATATTATTCATCATGTCTCATATATAAAGAAGTGTATTATTAATTAAGTATATAACGATTGATATGCATCTATATATCTAAATAATCATAGGAAGCTCCTAATAATCACAAAAGGACTAGCCACCTATGAATATGATGACTCATTCTATGCAGCATCTTGTAATAAGGGAATTTACAATTATTATGTGGAATAAGTTTGTCTAAAAATTATGAATCAGCATGCTTTCGTTGAGTTGACTTGGATAAATGATCAACTTAAATTTATTGTATTTTGATTTATTTGTAGATTAACTTTAAATGCATAAAAAGTACAATAATTGTTTACATGTTATCATTGTTATACTTTAATAAGTTCAGTCAGCTTAATTAAATTATTTTTAAAAAAATAATTTAAATAATAAATATTTATATTAAAAATAGTTCATAAATAAGTTATTTTGTATTTGATTTTTTAGTTTTAAAAGTATTTATTTTAAAAAAATACAATAAAAAATTTTATTATGAAAGAAGTCTTTTTTTTAACTTTTTCATAAACACTTAAATAGCTTTTTAGAAAGCTACAATTTAATTTTAAAAATTGTACTAAATATTAATACTATTATTTTTCATAAATAAAAATCTCAAAAAATAACTTTTAAAACTTTTTAAACAGATCCTAAACATAAAAAAAAAATTGTTATAATTTAATTTTTATACATTAATAATATAAAAAATTTGCATAGTTATCTAATTGAATTTTATTATATCAAAAATAATTAATTTTTAAACTCGTCACTTAATAAATTATTTATACGCATAAATTTAATTAGATGATTAATTTTTTAACATGGGTCAAATTAAGCTCCTATAATGACATAAAAATACACAAAAAAGAAACTGGGTGCTTTATATATAACAATAATAAAATATAAAATTAGTCAAAAAATATAATTAATACAAAAATGTTGGATAAACAAATCTTTTGATAACTAACTAAACACACACAAAAAATACGATATAAACACTAGCTTATAGCATTGCTGTACAGCCGGATAAAACTATGTATAATTGTATATGTAAAACTCAATTAATTAATAACTAATTAACTCATAAATAAAAATTTATTCTAAAAAGTAAAAAATGTGATTTTTATGGCTTAATATGATAGAAAAGATTGAGACAAGAATTTCGATATCAATTTTATAGAAATTAGATTAAGATTGGACCGAATTGGTCAAATCGGACCAACCGGATCCATATTGGGCCCTTGGCCTAACCTAACTAAACCAAAACCTTAATTTTCAGCGCTCTCTTTCCTCACAACACACCAAACACGCTGAAAATGAGTATGGGAAGGGGAAGAACACTCTCAGGTTCTAACCCTTGTTTGATTTTCAAACCACCATAACTTTTGATTTAGAGTTCCGATTGTCGCACCGTTTGCGGCCACACGTTCACCGCGAATAGCTCTACAAAACCCACTACTTTATTCTTGAGTTAAGCCACGAAATTATTTCAGTTCATCCCTAAATTTTGAGTTTCATGGAGAAATGTGTTGAGATTTTGGGCTCTTTGATGTTATAGGACCCAATTCTCTTGAAGGAGAAGTATAATCTTATCTCCTTGAACCTTGGGTGTGGTAAGATTTTCAACCCTAGTGTAATTTGTTATTTTATGATACTTGGGTATTGAGATGTTGTGTTTGGGTATGATAATTGTGGCTTAGGTAGTATGTATGTGAATATTGAAGGCTTGATTGGAATTTTGGAAAGCTTGAAAAAGGGCTTTGGTGTGATAAAAATCTGTTCTTGAAGGTGTTGAGACCTTGAGAGTTTGTGGACAAGTGATTTGGAAGTGCTCCGGTTGAGCTTGGGAAATCGGCTAAGGTATGATATCGGTTTTCTGTATCTAAAATGTAATATGGTGTGAAAACTTAGGCTAGAAGTCCTAAGATAGACATTGAATTGTTGATGTTATTGAATGGTTAAGATATATGATGTGGTCATATATGTGATTATGAATATTGATGCCTTGATGGTGTGATATATGAAAAATACATGTTGTGATATATGCTTGATGAATGGTTGAGGTTGAATTATGGGTAAAACTATGTTGATGGTGAGTATGATATTGATTATGTGAAATGATGATTAATTGGAAATGGTATTGTTGGAAATTGGGACGAGAAAGGATGTATGACATGTTAATATGTTTGCAATTTAGCCATTGATTTAAGATGGGTTAAAATAGTGGGATGGTGGTTGTGATTTTAAGAAAAATGTTAATGTATGAGTTGAGGAGGCTTGAGATTTTGGTATATTTTGATTGATTTCAAAAGGGATTGAAATTGGTATATTTTAGTTGATTTTGAAAAGGGTTGAAAATGACTTGTTTTGAAAATGGCACTTTGTGGTTTTGTATGAAAATATGATTTTTATGCATACTTTGATGGGGAATAACTTGGACTCCGGATTCCTGTTTTGTGCCAAATTTATTTAGAAATTAAATTGGATTTGGGATGTTCATGCCGTTCGAAGAACGGGCGAAAAATGATTTGAAATGAAGAAGTTATGTCCGTCGGAAGATTGGGGGTTGAATCTGTGAATTCTGCAGCTTTTTACTTAGAAAATTTTTTAGCAGAAAGCGCCCCTACGTGTAGGCGTGACTGACGCGTACGCATCGTTTTTCAAAAACGCACCATCCGCGCGTGCGCGTCGATGTGCTGCACCAAATGCCTAGCCATTTTTCCTGAGAGTTGTGCGAGAATTGTGCCAGTTTTGTGCATGGGGGCATAAACACACCCACGTGTACGCGTGGCTGACGCGTAGGAGTCGCTTGGCTGTTTTTCTTTCCACGCGTGCGCATGGGCGACGCATACGCATCGATGAACTTTTTGGCCATCCATGCGTGCGCATGGACAACGCGTACGCGTGACCCTGTTTTTATCCCAAAGTTGATTTTTGAATTTTAAAAGTCAAATTTCATACTTCTAAGCCTTCGATCTCACCCCTTATGTCTTAAATCATTATGATATGCCTAGCAATGAGAAAAGAGATAGGGGATGTGGTAACTTGTGAACGAAGAAAGGAAAAATTTATGATCAATGATGATCAAAGATGATTATATGACATACGGAGGATGGCAGTGGAAGTGCTTTATGAGCCATGAGCCGAAGGGCTGTGTTTATTAATGAATTGGCTGGTTCTGGATTGAATTATGAGTCGGATGGCTGAGTTATTGCCGAGTTACGGCAGAGCCATTATTGATTATGGTCGAGTATAAATGCAAATATGCTTTTGATGAAATGTGAATGTTGCACTTCCACTATCTGAGATACGAGTTTTCCTGGATGAAAGCAGTGGCTAGCCACCACGTGCTGCAGGTGGAGACTCGATACTCTGCTGACCCTATGTCATAAGTGTGGCCAGACACTGTAAAAGTTCCGGATGAGCTCGCCCTCGTGGATATACACCAGTGAGGGTGTTAGATATGGATTATGATTATGATCATGATGATGATCGAGGATAACTCGAGTTGGGGATGCACGACAGAGGAATAGTCCAATGGTTAGCTACCAGGATTTGTCGGGTTGGCTATATAACCGACAGATAATATCATCAGCCATTAGGACAGGCATACATCATATGCATACTATGTGAATTGTTTGAGATTGCCTATTTGACTGCATATTACTTGTTAATTGTCTAAATGTCTTATCTGTTCCTATTTGTATATCTCTTGTCTCATATAACTGTGTTTGCCACACTATACTCCTGTTGGTGGTTGGGAGGATTGAAGGAATTGGAAAGGGGAGTATTAGTTAGACTGAAGAATCCTTGGTCAGTTGCCATTTATGGTTTAGCCTATTTATAAGCTTTGAATTATATGTTGGAAGTTTTAGGATTGTCTTTGGCTTTTCCAGGACATTTCATGTTAGATATGTGGGCACTGTTACCATACTGAGAACCTCCGGTTCTCACCCATGGGGATTTTGTGGTTTTTAGATGCAGGACGTGAGACTTCTCGCTGAAGCATGCTAGAGACTTCTGGATTAGCGAAGATCCTTGGTTCTCGAGACTCTATTTTGGGTTATATGTTTTGTTTAGATACTTTTATCTCCACTAAATAATACCAACTGTGATGACTCCTCCTAGAGGGGATTTTGGAGAATAAGTTTTCTGTATTTATGTCCCTTTGGGCTTCCTTTGGGGTTTCTATTTTATTTACATGTATATATTGCTATGCTCGGACCGGTTATCTTCGCAACCGGATCTTGAGTTTTGATATTCCTGTTTTTGAAACTCCTTTGTATATATATAATCTCGTTTTAGCTTATACCTTTATCCGCTACGTTTTCGATCGGAGTGTTGCGCTTTCGAGTTACGATTTTGTTTTATCCCTTTTTCTTCAAAGGCTCCTAGTTATAATCATTTTTCACATTATTATACGTACTAATTTTTATTTATAGAGGTCGTAATACCTTGCCATCTCTGAATTATGACTTAAGCATAAGACTCTGTATGGTAGGGTGTTATAATATATAGGTGAATGCTACCATACCCTCTCTAAAATAAAGGGTAAATTATCCCCTGATATATATAGTGCTTATAATTATAATTAAGTTGAATGTTAACCATAATAATTAGGTATATATTCTCTACTTTTCTTTCTCTCTTTTATAATTATTTAAATTTAGTTTAGTACCGCCAGTCTATGGTGGTGGTGGTGGTGGCTATCACCACCGAAAAATTTCTTTGCGATGAACTCACAAACCCATCAATAAGGTGCAAGTACGTATTCAGCTCGTTATATATGGCAACATTTGTGCTACCAAGGTATGGAGAATCTTTGCTACATAGGCGTCACTCCTTTCCAACCTCAGCGTACACTCACTGCACCTCCTCCACCCTCTTCTGTATCGTGATGACATCTTCGAAGTTCACTATCTGCAAAATTTTTGTCCCATAAAAGTTATTAAATTCTTGTGCATAATTGTCACCTCATCTTGCAAATCTTATTGTGTGCAATTGAATTTGACTTGATCTCTACCTCATTGACAACAATGTCTTTAATCTCATGAGGATTCAAATCTATCATCCCTTAAAACTTGTATTTGACATCATCAATAATAATGTTTTTAACTGTGTTTATGACTTAAAGATTTGAAAAATCTTTTTAAATGTCTTTATGACTTCTGTCATCACGGACCATAAGTTCTCTTCTACCTTCAAGTGCATCAATTACATTTGTAAAGATATGTTCCACTTCATAAAATTCATCTGATAAATTACTTTCAATATATATATCACAAAAAATAATTTACCTTTTATTTTAGAAAGAATACAATAGAATTTACCTTTTATATATATATATATATATATATATATATATGGTGGTGTGGTATCTCAACGTTCCGATTTACATTGTATATGAATGTGGTTGGGATAAAAATGGAATATAAATATAGAGACCAAAAAGATATTAAAATATATTTAGGTTTATAGATAGATATAAGATAATAATTTTAATTAATACAACATATATATTTGGTCTTGTCAACTTGTGTTGGATATTGTAACTGCATTTGTATTATCCTTGACATACGAAACACGTTATTTAGAAACAATATTTAGTTAATAAAAATAATTTATAATTTTTATCCTATTTTTAAATTGGTCACTACCACTAATATCAAGTTACTCAAGTATCAACATTTTTTTTTTCAAAAGTTGATAAACATTTGACTTTTAACCCTAATCAATGCAAACTAAATTCAATCACCTTGACTCAAAGTAAAAAAAAAAAAAAGAAAAAAAAGAAAAAAAACTAACCAGCCAATAAGAAACTCAAAAAGAAAAAAAAAGGAAAAAACTAAATAAGATGTGCCTCAAGAAGCGCATCAGAATGTTTCCTTCCTTTCGTGGGCTTCAATCAAAAGATCACGAGGGATTATATCAAATGACTCCACATAGTCAAATAGTCGGTAAGCAAAAAATATCAGGTTTTGAATTTCGCTATATGTATACAATAATTTATTGGTTAACGATAAACTATTAAATAGAGCTCAGATCCGCGACGGATTAGTATATGCATTTCAGAATGGGAGTTACTGTGAAAAAAAAAGTCACAAAAAAAAAGTAGTTGAGTACATTAATTTGCTATTTTTCAAAGCAAGAACCTTGATTATATCTTAAACCCCCTTTTCCTCCCCATTAATTTTGTGTGTGTACGAAACAAACTACATTCCATCTTTTAATTATAGTAATTTTTATTATTATTGTGTTTTTGATACATTAAAAAGAAGTATATTAAGAGTGTCCATATGATTTCGGTTGATAGAAGGCACCGAACTTATCTTTCTGTATTTGCTGATATTATTTACATCAAACATTTTTTCCCCATACGTCAACCACAGTTAAGTTTGAAATAAACTTTGTATAATATTTATTACCAAATAGAAGAGACATCGGAATCAAAGTGCAGCGATTCAAAGTAAATATCATAACATACAAGAGGGGAATAACATGCATGACATGGTTGCACCCTACTTTGATTTAATTTCGTCCAAAGCCAAAGCAAGAGAAGTACTAGTACACACACATACACTACATACATTAATAAATAATAATCTCATATATTATTAATTAAACAACCAAAATGTATCACATAATCTTTTTTCGTGTTAAAACAAAATCTTTTCCTTCAAAATGAATCAAATTCTTCTAAAGTGAAGAGTTTGATAATGTAAAATAATGAGAACTTAATCATTATTGAATTTGTTACTCCTTTCATTTGTAAATTCCAATCTTAATTTAAAAGTGATTAATTTTCATTTTATTACTTTACCAATCTCTTAGAATATCTAAATTGGTCCAGAATATATATAAATATGACTCTTAAGGAAAATGAGAATTCTAATTACTTTCATGACGACACCAATTCCCAAGCAATAACCTTATAACCAGTACCATAAATGAAATGCCTTGTCACTTTTTCATTAAGGACTCTAATGTTACTATCTCTTTATACAAATACAGAGACAGGGGTACAGTCAATTGAGTATATTCATAATCCATCGTCGCCTATGCTATGTTCGCACTACATTAGCAATAAATATCCAAAGAACTTTATGCAAAACTTACATGACCTGTGAACGTAACTGTGAACCTTTTCCTCTTTTTTTTCATTTTTTATTTTCCTGAAGCACCCCAGTTTTCCCTAGAAAAATAAATATAACTCATACATAGATATATCTGATGGCCTCATTTCATTACATTGAAAAATAAAAGCACCAGAAACCGGCATCCTGGTTAGTGACTCATCAGTATTTAGGGGCCATACCTAGTGATTAGAGCTTGCATTAGCATCTTCTAAGCTTCGCCTTCTCTTTTTCCCCTCTCCATGCCTTGACCGCCGAGGTGCCTCATCCTCGCTTTCACTATCATCGTTCCTGAAGGTGTTGACAGCATACTGATCATCCTGCTGTGCTTTGTATCCTTGCATGTCTTCATCAGGTCCACCACTTTGACTCATCATATCCTGATTCTTGCCCTGCTCTAATCCTGAACCAAATTTATCATTCCGATCATTAATTCTTTGATCCCTCTTTACAAGTCGGTTGTTATTTTGAGGTGGAGGTGGTGGCGGTGGAAAAATCGGAGGCATATTAACTGGCCTACTGGCTCTTGGAGGATTTGCGCCCATCCCCCTCTTAAAGGGAGGACGTGCAGGATTCATCATCATCCCAAATCCACCACCTGGAAACATCCCAGGTTGGGAAGGTCGCCCACGGAACATCATGGCTGCAGGGGGTCCTGCAAAATCACCAGAGAACCTAGGACCATATGGAGGAAAACCACGAGGGCCCACACCAAAAAGATCGGGCATACCGAAGCCATCAGGTCCAACAGGCCCATATGATAATCCATCACCCATCATTACTGGGTTAAAACCTGGCATTCCAGGCATAGGTCTGGCTCCGCGTGCAAGAGGCATGTGAGGCGGCCACATCATGCCTCTGCCCCTACCTCTGCCTTGAACAGCTGGCCCAACAACATGACCAAAGCTCTCCTCCTCTTCATCACTTTCTTCCTCTTCCTCTTCTTCGTTGTCTTCAAATGGGACGATATCCGGATTCTCTCCTCCATTGTCTGGATTCACTCCCTTTGCCTTCTCTTCTTCTCGTTTAGACTCTGCTGCAATTGAGATAGCCTGGAATAATGACGAAGAAAATCTATATAAATCCAATACCCAAAGTATTGCAGTTCAACAGAGCACCCAATGTTCCGCAAAGCCATCTATTAAAATAGCCTAGTTTTAATAGATAATTGGTACAAAAGTAGTAAAATATTGTGAAGCTTAAGCTGTTAATTTAACATGTTTGAGACCTGGCTGATTTTTTACCCCAACATAACTGGGACCCAACACAAGCTATATGTCGATTAGTAAAATGATAACATGAAGCGTTGAATATATGATACTCAGACACATTGAACAAGAAGTCTAGTACAGTGCTCTATAAAAGAAGGGAGATGATATCTCATATTTGTTATTTAAAGGATATGTATGGGTGGCAAAGATCTAAACTGGGGAAATGCAAACGAAAAGTTTCTTGTGAGGATAGGTATTCACCCAAGGTCAACTTTTTTATTGCAATATGTATGTTACGTTGGTATTGAGAAAATATTAAAAAGGAACATATAACTGATGTATCCATGCATACTTTATGTTTGATGAGTAGGAGCTAATTATTATCCTAAGTTGTAAAAAATTATTGCTATTATGGGTGCACTGAAGAGAACTAACTGATGGTGCAAATCATGTCTTCTCAACATATTTTAAATTAGGTTGGATAACATTATTGATATGGCCTAACAATCCTGTCTGATAGTTTCTTAGAAGGAAGTTACATTATAAGTCAAAACCAAAATTTAATTAAATGCAAAGTGCTCCTAATCATAAAAGGCAAGACTATGGCTCAAAGGAAAACATACCATAAGCTCACTATCTGGCTCAAGATAAAGCAAGGATGCCAACTGCTCACCGATGGAGGGTTCCAGCTCCTGACAATCTCTACTTATCTGCAATTACATGAACAGAATGTTTCCTAATTATACTCCAATATGGCAGAATAAATATCTAACTTAATGCCTAAACAATAAAATTAGTTTCAAAATCAGCATGCATATGCAATATGTAGCTAGAATCAAGAATATGTTTCTTCATTACTGAGATGTCTGATTTCACTGACACCAACTGACAGCTTTAATCGTATATATATCAACTCTATCATATTGAAATGCCTAACAGTTAAACCTAACCATTCCCTAGTGCTCATAAATGGTGAAAGATTGCACCATCGTTAAATGTTATGTTTGTGCAGGATTTCCTAATAGAAATTATCACCACAAGAATTGGAGTAGAGAACAATTATTAGCCATGAAAAGAAAGGAATAATTAAAAGTGTAGGTAGAGAGTAAGGCAAATTGATCATAAAGTTTTCAAAAGGTAACATCATTAGCTAAATGGATCCAGCCTTTCCCATATTCAAGAAACTCGTAACTCCAAAATACAACATTCTCATTAGAGAAATCACTCCAATTAAAATGTGGTGTAGCAAGAAAAAAAACTCTGCTCAGCTCAAATTCAGATCACACAAGTTGGGGGGGGGGGGGGGGGGCGGGGTTAAAAAATTACCTTCACTGGTAAATTTTCATTGTATGGATTCCTCAAATGGCGAGTTTTGTGGAATGACAGTTCACATAACTGCAGACAAGAATGGCAATTTAACAGATTACTGAATGTACCAAAAAATCTGGATATCATTACCAATTTCCAATGATGGTTCATGAACAAGTTCAGCCCAGACACAGAAGTAAAAATATATATAACTGAGAAAACTTGCGCAATACATGTCGATTTAGTCAATGAATATTTATTTAGACATTGATTTGATCCTTACATTGATGTTTATTATATCATAAAAAAACAAATTATGGTGAAAAAACTTTGTATTACTAATTAGATGTTCCACAAATAATTCAAGAACCAGTTATTTTAGCATCTATCAGATAAATATCCCATCAAAGTTGCTATAAGAACTTTTATACCTTCAACCATTTAACAGAGAAATTCCGCCCATAATGTGCAGTTCCATGAGCATATTTCCAGTTTCCCCCAGCAACAGAACCACCAATTCTGGAGGTCATCTTTGCACAACCCTGCAAAAATATAGACAAATTCAGATTCGGCGGCTTGGTCACACCAAGAAAACAGAGGCAAAGGTTCTTTCCATATGGGTAAAATGTTTTCTAGTCCTCAATTCATAAAGCTACATACGTAAAGAGTTTACTGGTTGCATTTCATTCATTAATGAATGCAGATTTCAAAATTAGATATCTGCTCCTCTTGTCAAATTAAATCATCAGGAAAAACCAATTGGGTTGATGCATTTCACCCTATAGTAAGCTACTGAAAACCAAATTATACTGATTTCTTTCTTTACCATCATTATAAGCATATAGAATCTTATGCAACAATTCAAGAAGGTGCTGGATGCTTGCATCTGTCAATTTAACAACAAATATATCCTTGGCCTAAATCCATAAATTTGAACAAAAATACTCAAGTTGGATGCAAAGCAAGAAACATACCTGGAAATGGCGAGTTCGGTTGACTGAGAAAATCAGTATAACATTTTCCACAGAATCAAAAGCCTCGTTTAGTTTAGACTCGTTGCTCCTTTGTGTTGCCCATACTCCTTGTTGTACTGATAACTCCAAATTTTCACGATTGCAACTTTTAACAATAAAATACCTAAGGTTTTTGCGGAGACGTAGATCAGTTTATTTCATGTAGGTTAGAGAATAGAGATGAATCTGAAGCAACAATTTTCACAGGAAAATTTATTTGAAAACGAACCTCTCATTTAAGAAAACATGCAATATTCTCATATCTGGTATAGGCAGTGGGCACATTACTAGAATAATATGACAGATACCAGTTCTTGTTCTAGCCTCAAACTTTGTGTCATAGCTTGATAATGATTAAAGAAAATATATGATAATGACCTTAAAGAGAATTATACTGTGTAAGAAGTTTTCTAGTCCTCAATTCATAAACTTTGTTGATGGGTTCCCCCTTTTTGTATGCCAGTCTTATTTTTTGTGTAAGCCCTCCCTTAATTTAAAGAATGCATCCATTTTATTATTCAATGTCATTAATGGTAAAAAAAATAAATTACATCAAGGATATTTCTGAACAGCCAATAACATAGGGCATGTAATATATATAGACAGCAACAGGGACAGCAGTAAAGTTGGGAAGAAAATACTACACAAAGTATATGCTGGCATATCTCTCCCAAACGGTAATTCAAGTTATATACCTAGTCTATCATTTATCTGACTGTAAGAATACTAATAATTTTCCGTAGCACAATTGAGAACTACTAGACTCTGAACACACCTAGATATTCCTTGAGGTAAAGGAGTTGCAGTTTTATTCGCCTGATTGGGCTGACCACTAGCAACATTTTGCACTTGGCTTTGATTGACTGGCTGCTGAGCCTGTTGAACTTGTTGCTGCTGGACATTACCCGACTCTGCTTGTAATGGTTTTCCAGCAACAGCTTGGTTTGTAGAATTATTTCCTTGAGGAAATTGAGATTTTTCAGCTTGTTGATTATAGTTTGAACCCCTTTGTTGGAAAAACTTGTTCGATGCATTGTAGTTGTAAGAATATAAATGCTGGATCTTTTGAAGGACCTCATCAACAGAAGGTGGAGGTCCAGCAGATTTAGCATGTCTGTATCGGCAATCAGGTCCATTAGGACAAAATCCTAACTTGTACCTGCAGATGCAGAAATATCAAAATCACATCCACATAACATTAAGCAGATATTTTAAAGCCAAACAAACAAGGACCTGCTTATAGAAGACTGGGGGAAAAATAAATGACTGAATAGTTGAATACAACAGGAGGATGCCATATCCTTCTGAGCAAAAAAGAGAAAAAGAGAATGGGATACATAACCAAGCCCATCAAACAAATAATCCCTCCAATCCCTTTGAATATCCAACGGAACCCCCAATAGAATTCCAGATCATCGTAATTATGCCAAGTATCAATAAAAATAAAGCTGAATTCTTAGAAAAAGTTCACTTCCCTAAATGAAATGCAACAAGGTCCAAATTACTGCAGACATTGGACACAACTTGACAGAATCTTATCCACATTTCTTCTCCCCAACCCCAGAAATGAGTCATGAAGCTCCTCCAACTGTTATGGATAGAAAAACCCGCTGCTCAGAAAATGTGTCGAGGGGGATCATTCCAAAGTTCAAGCAGCTAGGATGCAATGCAGAATGAAAAATAGCATTTCAAACTGGAAGAAATATATTTTTTTATATATAGAAAAAGAAAAACCATGTATCTTGCACATTAAGTATTTTCCAAGACTCTATTGAAATGATCAGTCTAAACTAAACTTAGAAAAAGATAGAAAAAAAAAATCTGTATCATTGACAATACTAACAACTTGCTCTATACATGGTAAGCAGCTATTCTCAGCTCTATCTCTACTTATGACCATGGCAAGAGGTGAAGACAGTTTCTAATTCATGAGTTTATGGACAGAAAAAGAATCTACTAAATGATGAAAGCAAACCTAACAAGGTTCTAAGCTCAACTAACACTGAATCCAGTCTACTATAGACAAAGAAGTTTATGATTTAATATCTATCAAGTATTCATGAATGATTTCAGTACATCATTGTCTTCCTTGTTTCTCATTCACTAGAAAATAGAAATATTTATCGCAAAGGCTTTTTTAAGTACAAAAGTGTTCAATAATATTTAGATAGCCTGTAAGCAGAGATTAAAACCTGCATCAGAAGATCCAGCAACAGATATACAACTTTTTCAGGAAATTAAATTATAATTAAACTAGGAATGGCCATGGTCAGCTTGTGATCCAATTGTAGAGAAGATGGCAAGTAGACAGAAAAACAATAATCAGATGTCACTTACCAAGCCAACCAAGCAGCTTCAAGGACCAAATATGATCATAAAATATTTCAATGGTTATGATCATTTACAAGTACCCCTAAAGTGGCAGGAAAATTATCATTCCACCATGCAGAATCTCTGAAAACTAAAATTATTATTCTTTTTTATTTTTTTTCTTTTTACGTGGTTTACTTTATTATGTTTTTCAGACATCAAACTTTACGTAGCTCTAGTCAATATGATGCGAGACACGGCCTTTGGTTGGTCTGTCTTCACTTAAAAATTTCTCCTCCCCCTCCTTCCCATTCAAACTCTTCAGACCCCTTCTACTCTCCATATATAAGTTGCATCAAAACCCCATTAATATGACCATACTTAATAAACATGAAAATTAAAGAAATATAAACTTGAACTCAGAAGTAAGAACTGAAACAAAACACAGTAAGGTCTAAAATCTAATATCTTAACAAGTATAACACAAGACAGCCAAACAATTGTTCACAACAGAAACAATCAATGAAAAGCTGGAAAAACAAAGCTGTATATGATCATAGCCCTAAAAAGCTAAACCTTAACAGCAAGGAATCCCCCTCACCTCAAAACCATTAACCTTGGCACCACCGGTCCAATTAACAAACCCCACCACTCTTCAAAAACCTCTCACAATCAAAACAACAAACAGTTCAAAAACACAAACTACACTAACTACAACTACAGCGTTCTATACAATACACATACACAAATTCTGCCAAAAATAAAACAGTTAAAACGAACTGAGAATAAATCGCATCACATACATGTTACACTCCTTGATATCTTCGTTGGTGTGCTTGTACACGCAATCCTGCTCGCGGCACTCACCGTACAGCCGAAAGAACCGGCACACCGGCATCCTCGCCTTGTCGTACTGATGCAAGAACCCGCACGCGTCTCCCTTCATACACAAGCTCCTTAGCCAGTGCCGGCACACCGTCTGCCGGAAGCTCCGCCTCCCGGGCACATTTCCGGCAGCTCCGGGGTCTCCAGCAGTGGGCGCAGCTGCGGCAGCGCCATTGGGAACCGCGGCTGCAGCGGCCGCCGCGGTTGAATCGTTTTGATTGGAGAGAAGTCCGGCGGAGGGTGCGGAGACGGCGGCGGCAGCGGGGGGAGCAGCGTCGAGGCCGCCCTCGAAATCGAAGCTGAGGACTCCCTCGGAATCCTCCATTTGGAAATTAGGGGTTAGGGTTTTGCTAAATGGGAAATTAGGGTTTTGAAAGGGATTGATGCATTCAAAGAGGGTTGAAACGAAGAAGGATGAGATAGCTATTGAGCTGAGGAGGGACACTCGTTACTGTAGTTTAACAAAAGCGACGCAGTCTCACGCGAAGAGAGGTAGACGCTGACGCACTTGTTTTCCGCTTTTTTGTTTTCGCCTGCGAATGTATATTGGTGTTTCTATACATAGTTGTCACAATCAAACCGTGATGGTCAGATTATTAGGTTATTGAGTTGGTTTAACTGGTGAATTATTAATTAAAATAATTGATTTGATTTTATGTAAATAAAAATAAAATATAATTAAAATTTTAAAATTAAAATTTAAAATACATATTTTCACTAACATTTTAAAAATATCTAACTATTCTAAAATAATATGAAACAGGAATAATAAGTATTTTGTTAATTTTACTCTATCATAAATATTTTTATTTTGTTTCTATATTAAAATAACTATTATTTTCAAATTTTAATAATTTATTAATTAGTTTATATCTATTATACTATTATATATTACAAGTATTTATTGAAAAATAATATTAATAGATATTATATAATTATAAAAAATGAGTTTATAATTATTGTTAAATAAAAATTTAATTAATTTAAGAATAAATAAGTTTATAATTAAAATTAAAATAAATTAAATAGAAGTAAATTATTTGCTGAAAGATATTTATATATATTAATTTGCATATGTATTAATAATAAGTTTAATAGTTTTGTGGTTGTGACTTGTGAGTATATGTTTTTTCTTGACGAGGGGTTCCAACCCTAATTTTAACATTTTGGAAAAAATTTGAAACTCAACCGGTTCGATCGAACCGGTCTTATCGAGTTTGACCGATTTTGACCAATTCATTTTGGATTTGACCGGTTTGTTGTCTTATCCAATCAGATCATCGGATCGGACCGGCTTAGGGTTCGATTCACCAATTTTTTAGTCGAACCGGCCAGTCCAATCCGATTTTGCTAAGAATGTTTCTATATTTTTTAAAAAAATTCAATAAATTAATTAGCCATAATTATGTGATTACGACATTATGTCCCCTTTTTTTTTTGGACTAAAAATTTAAAACAACCAAATAAAAGAAATAAAATAAAATTTTAAGAGACTAAGAGGGCACAAAACGATTTTTTTGAATACTCATCTCAAATTCCTAAGACCATTTGAAACTCTACATGTTGCAAATGCGATCTTAACACCGTTTTTGCCATGGTGTCCACCATTGTATTTGCATCTCGCAAAATTAAGCGAATAACGCGCCGCTTCCAAGTCATGATATCTCTTACCATAAACACCAAAGAATCTACACACTTGAGATTATCATGAGAATTGTTAACAACAATGAAAACCTCCAGACAATCCGTTTCGCAAATCACATCTTTTTATTCTAAGTTTTAGGCTAAAAAAATCCTCTCCAAATAGCAAACAACTCTCCTTGAAGAACATTACAGCTTTTTATTGTTCCTAAACAGCCTCGTTGTCAATTTCCGTTCCAGTCTCTGTTAATACAGGCAAAACCAATCCGATCCCCAGAACCAGAGTAACTAGCATCACAATTGATCTTAAAAGTATCCATCAAAGAACGAACCTAAGAGCAACTAATCATAGAAGAAATAGAAATCTGTTGCAATTCAAAGACATTTCGAAGAACATTCTCAAAGGCTAAAACCATACGAGCCATTTTAAAAGGAGGTCAAAGCTCATGAAGGTTAAAAATTTTATTGTTCCTAACTCTCCAAATTTACCACAGACCAGAAAAGAATATAAAAGGATATTTTTTGCTATGGGACAAGAACTAGTTCTTCAAATCTAGAGGATGACTGAAAATCTTTAGAGTCTACCAAACAAACTGAGCTTTTAGGCAATCCCGAATACAGTAAGAAATTGTTTCCTGGTAAGTCAAGCAACTGGGACAACTATCTATAAGTGAAAGGCCTCTCCTGAGACGAAAAACAACAATGGACCATACCTCACAGACAAAGTCAAGCCAGGAATTTGATCTTTTCTGAAACAAGCTGACGTAAAAGTCAAAGCCAGTTCTCTCTCTCTCCTCCCATCCAAACATCTTATTCTTTAAGCCAAAGAAGATTATGAGATTATGTCTAGTGTTATAAAAAGTGACAATAGTGAAAAAAATATTTAAAATCTTGTGCCTTAAAGAGTGGATAAGATGGGAGAAAACTCTGCTAAGGTTTTGACGCAAGAAGACGAATTTGTACTACGAAGCACAAAAATGATAAAAATAAGAGAGGATAGTGGATAAGATGGAGATAGCGGCACAAAATGTCGCTAGCCCTTCTAATCACCAAAGACCTCTTATAAAGAATCATTTCTCAATCCAGTTGGATTCTCAATGGAGCTCAATAATAGCGATATGAAGAATATAGAAGACAGTGAGATGCATGAAAAGCATGTGGAGGCCGAAGCCATGTAAAATGTGCTAAGGGATCAACTAGCCAAAGAAAATTAAAAGGGGTAGATAAGCCCAACCAAATTCAAAAAAGATTTCCAAACCTAGAAAGAATCCCTAGGGACAAAAAAGATCACCCTCCTGAAAATGGGGCAACCCAAGTAGTAAAAAATAACAAGGTCAATAGCAAGTTCCCTACCCTAACCTGAAGAGCTTTGAGAAAGAATTCATGGAGCAATGGATGCTTGAAAATATGAGAAGACTACAACAAGAACAATTGAAAGTTTTCAAAGCCTCCAAAATGGTAAAATAGATGTTCGAGAGCCATGCGATGCAAAGAATCATCAACCAAATCCCAATTTTGAAGAAAATGTGACAGAGATGAAAGTAGCGTCACATGAAGAAAAAATCGTGAAATACAAACCGCCGAACATTAACATGGACAACTCAGCGGAGGAAGTAGCAAGGAAGAACAATGACAGTCTGGACTATAGTGTTTTGCCCAGCGAAGATAGAATGGTTAACTTTCCTAACCTCTGATTGCTATGTCTCTAGTGACAACTCCCTTTTCTCTTGTAGTTATTATGACAAATTTTATTGTTTGAAATTGTCGAGGTGTAAGAGAGAAAACTTTTTTTAAAACTTATCAGAGATCTGAAGAAAAAATATGATGCAAGCTTCTTGATCCTCTTAGAAACTCATATTAGTAGTGAGAAGGGTAGAAAATTCTGCGAGAAATTATATTCTAACAGGTTCTTTGTGGAAGAGGCTAGAGGCTTTACCGGGGGGGATATGGTGTCTACGGGACTATGAGGTATGGCAAGTTGACATCCTCAAGAACCATATGTAGTTTGTTCACATGAGAATCAAAAGAAAAAATTCTGCTCCATGAAAACTCATTGCAGTTTATAGAAGTCCTCAAAGAAGCCAGTGCAGGGAGCTATGAAACAACATCAAGGATCTTAGTGCAAACAATGAGGGTTATTGGTGCTTATTAGGTGACTTCAATGCCATCATGAATAATTTTGAAGATATGAGGGGATCTATTAATTAGTAATATGGTGTGTTGTCTAGATTTTTAAACCTGTATTTTTTATTGTGGTCTCTTAGATTTGGGGTACTTAGGGTGGCCTTATACTTAAAATCGAGAAAATTTAGTAGAGAGGAAATTCGGAGGCTAAAATAAACCATCTACCCATACTTAAATCTGACCACACTCCTCTTTGTCTCCAACCATCTACTATTGAACAACCAAATAAAAGAAGAAGACCTTTTCGTTGTTTGGCAACTTGGATCACTCATTCATACTTTGGAAATCTGGTGACAAATAATTGGAGAGTCAACAACACTTGATCCAATTGCATTATAGATTTACAGAAAGCTCTTAAAGAGTGGAACTTTTTTTGTTTTGGCAACATGTTTAAGAAAGAGCCAGATTTTGAGAAAGTTATTACAAGGAATTGTTAATAGTCTCAATCATAGAAGCAATTATTTTCTTGAAAAGCTTCAAAATACCTTCTAGAGAGAATATAAAGAAATTCTAACTTAAGAAGAGATACTTTGGTACCAAAAGGCTAGATGTAAATAGATCGAATGCGGGGATAAAAAAAACAAAATATTTTCATGAGACTACTCTTACTAGGAAGAGAAGAAACAAAGTAACAGCCTTATAAGATGAGAAAAACGTATTGGATATTTCACAATGCAACCTTGGAATCTATGTCTATTTTCTTTTTCTTTACTTTCTTTCATGATGTCTTACCTGATATTCCTTTTATTCTTATTAATGCTTTTCCAAACCTTACTAACTCTAATGTTGTTTGAATTGCCAGGGCTATCTCTCCCTAGGAAGTCAGGAACTCCATTTTTAGTATGTGAAGCCTTAAAGCTCCTGGAAAAGACAATACTCAGACCATTATTTTTTCAAAATAATTGGAAACATGTCGATCCTGACATATGCCGACTAGTCGATAATATTTTCGCTAACTCGCATGGCATTATTGAGATAAATGAAACATTTATCACCCTCATCCCCAAGGTAGAACCTGTGACTAGCCTTAAACAAAAGAGATTGATCAGTCTATGTAATGTTTCTTACAAGATTATCACTAAGATCTTGACAAGAACACTGTGAAGTATCATGGAGAAGCTGGTTACCCTAACCCAAAGTATTTTTGTCTCTGGGAGACATACATCAGACAACATCATCATCACCCAAAAAGTCATTCATACTATGAGGAATAAAAAAGGTTCTAAAAGTTGAATGACTATTAAAATTGATCTTGGAAAAATCTTAAGATACGCTAAAATGGAGCTTCATTAAAGAAACGCTCTTGGACATTGGCTTCCTTAGGAACTTCATAAGTTTAGTGTGTAATTGCATGTTAATAGCTAGAAGCCTAGAATGAGAATCTTGTGGAGTGGGGAGCTTTTGGATGAATTCTCGTCCTCTAGAAAAATTCATCAAAGGAACCCATTATCACCATACATCTTTGTTATGTGTATAAAAGGTTATCTCAGCTTATAACGGTAGCCGTAGGTCATAGTTTTTGAAAACCTATTCACATTAACACATAGAGACCAGAGCTATCTCATTCGTGTTTTTGTTGATGATCTTTTTTTTTGTGGAAGCAAACTTAGAGCAGGCCAAGATCATCAACAAAATGCTAGAAGCCTTCTGTAACAACTCTGGCCAGAGAATTAGCAAAAAAAAAAACTTGTATTATTTTTCTCTAAGAATATGAGAACACTCAGTCAAAAATGATATAAGCAATTCCCTTCAATTTCTAAGAATGGAGGACCTTGGAAAATACAAAAGGCTTCCCTTACTACATGCTAAGACTACTAAAGACACATTCAATGGCATCATCAACAAGTTGAATGCAAGACTAAATAATTGAAAACCTTCCTCCCTATCCTTAACTGGAAGAGTTACCCTAATAAAATCTGTCTTAGCCTTTATTCCTAAATATAACATGCAAACTTCTATTTTACCCAATGTTTCTTGTAATTTGATTGATCGTTAATGCATAAATTTTCTTTGGGAAGACACTTATTAGACTAGGGAGATCCACCTAGTTAATTGGAGAGAGATTGCCAAACCCAAATGATCCGGAGGACTAGGCATCAAGCACACTAAAAACTTGAACCATACTTTCATTATGAAAGTGGGTTGGGATCTGGTGGAAAAAAATGATGCATTATGGGCTATTATGGGTGCTACAGGCCAAATACAATTGCGGCAATGACATCTTGTCGAACATCTCGAGGAAAAGAAGTGATTTTAACCTTTGGACAGAGATTTGCACAACTTGGGATATAGTGTGAAGTAATTCCATATGGTGGACTGGTGATGGCTCCCGTAACACGTTTTAGGAGAATAATTGGGTGCCTACATTACACAATATTCAGCAGCATCAAGTTAGGTAATATCAAAAGTGGAGTATTGCTCTTTTCTGAATAAGTTCCTTACTATTTTTTGGTGCCTAAAATGAAGATAAACTCAAAATTTGGCTTCTGAAAGATGTCATCAGCAAGATTTGTGCCATGTCCCCACCTTCAACTTAGAAGAGTCCCGACCACATATCTTGGGCCTGCTCCTCAAACGAAGTCTACTTATCAAACTCTCATCGGGGAACAAAGTGCCCTGGACAAAGTCTTCAAACTTATATGGAAGTGGCAAGGTCCTGAGCGTATTCGGTATTTCATATGCTTAGTTGGGAGCAATGTTATTCTGATAAATGAGACAAGAAGAAAGGCGCGCCTAACAACTAATGCTAGCTGTCCGAGATGTGTTGTAATGGATAAGGAAATGCTACATATTCTACAGGATTGTAAGTTTGCAAAAGAGATTTGGTGGGCTCTTTTAGTGCAAGGTATTCTCTAAGACTTTTCACCTTGAATCTCCATGATTAGCCTTGTTTGTTAGAGTGGTCATTTCCTCTATTTGGTACCACCAAATCAACTAGCGTTTAAAGGGAAGGATAGCCATTCCAGTGCAGTCACCAACTCCATTCAAGCGAGAAGCGCAGAGATCAGAAGAGCTATGTACACAAATGGCAACCCCTAAGAGAACTGAATTGAACCATCAGCCACTGATTCGATAGAATCCCCCCTCCAAGCAGACTAATAGACCATTAAACTTAATGTGGATCAGTGGATGGCTCTTTTTTAGTCAGTCAAACAATGCTGCCTGGGGAGGATTATTCAGAGATCACTTAGGTAGATTCATCATCGATTTCTCTTGTCATATTGGTAGCTGTTCTATTGTGTATGCTGAGTTATGGGAAATTATTAAAGGTTTAAAGATAGCTATTGTCAAAGATTTCTACCATATCATAATTGAGTTTGACTCCCAGATGGCGATTAACTTTGTTAAGAATGGATTCTCGATTATGCACACCCCTGCTACACTCTTTTATTAGACATCTTCATCCATAGGAATTGAATCCAACATGTTGAGTTCATCCACACCCTTTAGGTCTCCACTTATTTGATGTAGCAACTCCTAATATTTACCATACTTTCTCTATTTGACTACTCAGGCTTCTTTAGGACAAGAGGTACTTTGTAGTTTGTTTTTCTGTGTTTTATTTCCTTTTGGGATCTCTAGTCCCTTTCTTCCAACAACAAAAAAATGCCATTCGTTATAGAGTAATTAGTGTCTAACCTAAAAAATAGATTTATCGTATAACTTAATTGATAGAAAAACGTTTTATTTGACCTGAATATGAATTGTTTAAATTTATCTCAAATAATACTTTTTTTATGTCCTATTTAAACCTTAACACTCCACGTCAACATAGTCAAATGGCGTGAAGACGAAAAATGAATTAAAAACTAATTTTATTAAATGAAAAATTTAAAACAATTTATAATTTTATTTTTATCTTCTATCAACTAGTAGAAATGGTTGAATATTCAAATTCGCTGAAATATATCTTATATAAATGGCATGAAAATTAATTATTTGGATAAGCTAGATGGAACATAGAGATGACGAACTAAGAAGACGCTACTAATATCTTAATTGTATTATTTAGGACAATAAAGTAGCCAAGCAAAATCTATATAAAAGATCATTACAAACATATCATAAGACGTAATTTCATTAGCTTTGTTGATAGGAATTGAGATCTAGCAAAATTAGGAGATTTTATTGATGAATTAGGGATTGTAAATCACAATCCCTTATTAAAATACACTGTTGGATCTAACCAACTCTGGAGAGAATTTTCATCTCCTAAAATAACAAATTGAATAGAATTTTCTAACTAACTAGAACTAACTAACCCTTAGTATTTATAGGCAGCAGTAGTTAAGCCTAGAACTACTGCTCCCAACCTACTAAACTAGCTTAAAAGAGTTAACCAACAGCCAACCAGCAACAATTATGAATTAAGTAGTGAAAATTCAGTTTATCTACTCCTTACCTCTCCTCTTATAAACCAATTGAAACCTATTCCTATCATTACTCCCCCTAGACAACTACCTTGTCCTCAAGGTGGAACTCTAGAAAAGAGTGTCGCAGTGCGGCAGCCTCCTCCCGGCTATCCTCGTATGATGGAAGACCCTACCAACGAACCAAGTACTTTAAGGAGCCATCCCCTGCTAACCTAGATGCTAAAATACACTCGGGTTGCACTATTAATTCGCCATCTTCTGCCATCGCCGGGGGAAAAACTTGCGATTGTTGTGATGCCGGGACGGCCTTCTTCAACTTGCTTACGTAGAAGACTGGGTGGAGTTTGCACCCGTCCAGTAGCACCAATCGATATGCCACTAGGCCTACCCTCTCAAGCACTTCAAAAGACCCATAAAAGTGATGGTTCAGTTTCTCATTCATCCTCTGAGCCAAGAAACGCATTCAATAAGGTTGTAACTTGAGGTACACCCAAACTCCTATCCCGAATTCCACCTCCCTTCACTTCCTATCCATCGTTTGCTTCATTCTTTGCTGAGCTTGCACCAAATGATAATTTAACTCAACTATAACCGTATCCCTGGTTGCTGTCAGTGCAGCCACTTTCTCCACCTGCGACGCATATGTCTCTCGGAACAAAATTAGGGGAGGCACCCTATAAACGGCCTGAAATAGGGTAGTGCAGGCTGAAGCGTTAAAGGTTGTGTTAAACCAATATTTTGCCTATGGTAACCATTCCAACCACCTCTTCAGATATCCACTCACAAAGCACCTCAAGTAAGTCATGAGGCATCTATTCACCATTTCTGTTTACTCGTCCGTCTGTAGATGAAATGCGATGCTATATTTCAGCTTTGTGCTCGCCGACTAGAATAATTCGAATCAAAATCTGCTCATGAAAATTCTATCTCGGTCGGAAACAATGGATTTTGGAAATCCATGAAGCTTCACCACCTCCTTAATGAAAACTGCAGTCATTTTCTTGGCTGAGAAAGGGCTTGATAACAGTATAAAGTAGGCATATTTTCTCATCCGATTGACCACCACAAAAATGGTGTCCATGCCCTTTGCCTTGGGCAAGCCGACCACAAAATCCATCGTGATATGTTCCCATATTCACTCCGGAATCGGCAAGGGCTGCAGCAGTCCCGCTGGCTTAAATGCAGCATACTTGCTTTGTTGGCAAATGGAGCAAGTGGCCACATAATCCTTCACCTGTCGCTGCATTCCCTTCCGATAATAGATCGCTGCCGTCAGCCTCTTGTATGTCCGAAAGTACTCTAAAAGGTCCCCATCCTACTGTCATGATGGTCGGCCGATAGAGAGGGTATGTGAGCTGAATTCGCCGATAACACTGCTCTTCCTTGATAGAACAACCTCCCTTTCCTTAAGGAGTAACCAGGGAAATCCTCAAACCCCTGCTGCAAGGCAACCACCATTTTCTGCAGCTCCGAATCTTCCTTTAGCTCAACGTCTATACTGTCCCAAAAATTTATCTGCACTACCGAGATAGCCTTGGTTATAATTTGCCACGAAAGAGTATTCGCTGCCTTATTTTCCAGCCCTAGCCGGTACTTAATGTCGAAGTCTAAGACCAACAACTTTGTTGTCCACTTAAGGTGGGTCGGATCCATTAAACGTTGCTCGGTATGAAACTTCAAATTCCGCTGGTCCATAAGCACCATGAAATGACTTCCTAGCAAGTAATACCACCATTTCTGGACAACAAGCACCACCGCCATCAATTCTCTCTCGTAAGCTGATTTTTGATGCACTCTTAGCGATAATTGCTTGACTGAGAAATACAATCGGGCGCCCTTATTGAGATAGCACACCCCCCGGCTTCGCTCGAGGCATCATTCTCTCTGACAAACTCTTGCGCAAAATCCGAGACAACCAATGTGGGAAGGGTTGTCATGAAGGATTTTAGTTGTTCAAAGGCTGCCATGGCTCTAGCGTTCCATTCAAAAGCATTTTTTCTTGTTAAATCTGTCAATAGTTTGGCAATGATGCCATACCTTTGCACAAACCGCCGATAGTCCTCGGTGAGGCCCAAAAAACCCCACAAGGCGTATACATCCTTAGGGACTGGCCAAGCAAGCATGGCTGCTGTTTTGCTAGGGCCTGCAGCCACCCCTTCAGCCGAGACTATGTGGCCTAAATACTTCACTGAATCCACCGCAAAATTACACTTCTTGGCATTTAACACAAGCTGATTGGTGGTGAGAATGCAAAATACTTGCTGCAAGTAAATGGCATGACTCTCGACTTCTCAACTGTAGATTAGAATGTCATCAAAGAAGACTAATGCGAACTTTTGAAGCAGCGGCTTAAGGATGTCATTCATCAATGCTTGAAAAGAACTCGGCGCATTGGTTAGGTCGAAGGGCATAACCAAGAACTCGTAGTGTCCCTCATGCATCTGGAAGGCAGTTTTGCGAATGTCCTCATTACGCATCATAATTTAATGATACCCGGACTGCAAATCAAGCTTGGAAAAAATTGCCGCCCCTGCCAACTCGTGCAAAATCTCATCATTGACTGGAATTGAAAATTTGTCCAGTATGGTGATCCCATTTAGAGCGCAGTATGACGGTAGTCCACACAAAACCTCCAACCTCCATCTTTCTTCTTGACTAGCAAGATGGGACTAGCGTACGGACTTATACTTGGCCGAATAATTCCTGAAGCCAACATCTTCGCAACCATTTCTTCAATTACCGCTTTTTGGTGATGTGGAAAACGATAAGGCCTAATATTAGGGACATCAACCATTTCCTTTAACGGAATAGCATGATTATGTGAACGATGTGATGCTAGCCTTGGTAGTGGGTGAAAGACTACCTCGTGATCGTCCAAAACTGTTTATATAAACTGTGGCATACTTACAACTGAAGTCGAGTCTAAATTTAGCCCACCGTAACACAGTTTCGGGTTGTCTTTCAAAGGAAAAGCCTCCCCAACCTTGAGTATCTCGATCCAAGAATCCTTAAAAACTTGCTCTAATGACTCCGAACTTGTCTAACCATGACAGCCCCAAAACAAGTCCACCTCCTCGATAGAAAAAAGGTAGAAATCCTCTATGACGAATAGTCCCTAGAAGCTTAATGTAACTCCCTTGCATATGCCCTGTCCCCACGAATTTCGACGATCAGCCACCCTCACTCGGAACTTAGGTGTAATATCTATGACTAGGCCCAATTCTGCTGTAATTTCCGGTGCTACGAAGTTAATTGAGGCCCCACAATCAACTAGCACCTTCACTCAACGCCCCTTCACCTCTGTCCATGCCTTGAACGACCTATGGTAGGGATTAGAGCATGAAAGTTTGAGCTACAGCTGCTCTATTTTGTCCGGAACAGCCTCGTGCTCCAACCAGCCCTCTTCCTCAGCCTATGGTTCCATGAACAGTAGCTTGAACTCCTTGTTCTTGCATACATGATCTGCTGAGTACAGTTCATCACAGAAGAAACATTCCCCCTAGCTGGCTTTGCCCTGTACTCTTCATTGCTGAGATATCTCAATCTGCGCTGTCGCGAGGGAACCATCATCAACTTTGCGCCCTTGTTTGCTGCAAAATTGGATATTGTAGGGTGCATAGTTTTGATGGCAAGTGAATTGGCAACGACGAAGTTGGAAGCTGGTGGTTTTCTGCGTCCTGATACTCCTTACAAGGCAGCGTTGTGATTTTCTACCTTCTATGTCAGCTCCATTAATTCATCCACTGACTGATATGAAAACAGTTTACATTCTTCACCCACTTCCAATTTCAGCCCATTCAAGAAGAGGTCCATTAGCAAATCCGACATGATTCCGCGGGGAGGCCACGCGTGAAGTACGAACTTATCAACATAATCCTAGACCGAGTTCGTCTATTTCAGCTTTAGTAGCGCTTGATACGGACTCTGCAGCCGTTCCGGTTGAAAGTGCCATAGTAGCACCGCATTCCTCATTGAAGCACCGGCGCCATCACCTCCCACCACCTAAACCACGTGAATGTGCGACCTTCGACGGCGAACATCGTCACCGCGAGCCACTCCTCTTCTGGCACTGCTTTGAGCAGGAAAAACTACTCCATACGTTTGATCCATGTCATCGCGTCCTCATCGCAAAAAATCGGGAGTTCTAGTCTTCTCCACTGCTCCGACGCGGTTCTGCTTCCTTGCGAGCCGCCGATGACTTGGTGCGACGTTGGAAAACTCTGGTCGTGGTGGATCCGTGCCCCTTGCTCCATGGAATCCACGTGTACATCGATCCTCAGCAACGTTTCCTACAACGCGCGGCACAGATCTTCAAATCAGTCAAAATGCAATTCCATTGCATCCAATCTCCCTTCATTTTGCGTGATTGCAATTGCACCATTCACCACATGTACCAAGATTCGTGGACTTCTGATACCAGTTGATAGGAACTAAAATCTAACAGAATTAAGAGATTTTATTGATGAACTAGGGATTGTAAATCACAATCCCTTATTGAAATATGCTATTGAATCTAACCAACTCTGGATAGAATTTTCCTCTCCCGATCTAACAAACTAAACAGAATTTTCTAACTAACTAGAACTAACTCACCCCTAGTATTTATAGGCAGCAATTAAGCCTAGAACTACTGCTCCTAACTTGCTAAACTAGCTTAAAGGAGCTAATCAGCAGCCAACGAGCAACAATTATGAATTTAGTGAAAATTCATCTTATGTATCCTTACTTCTCCTATAAACCAATCGAAACCTCTTCTTATCAGAATCCTTTGAGAAACTGGTATGTTTGAGCTCAAGAAATCACCAATAGCAACACATATTTCATCAAGATAATGATTAACACAGTAAATATTTCGCATGAGAGGTTATTCCTTCTACGCACAACATTTTCCATTTTGATTAGGGTTGATCCAATCACATGACAATACCTATCAAATCCACACTACCAACTATTGTAATATAGATAAATTGTACAACAAATGAATTTAGTTAATGCATTATTCATCTATGAACTTTCTGATAGCGAATTACATTGTATAATCTGAATACAATTATTCAAGAATCGTTCACCAATCTGTTCCCAAATCTCTGGAAATGAAGAGATTGTCAACGTATTGGAGTACAGGTGTACATGCGGTGACATAATTTTGCATTAGGACTCTGGCTGTCGCCTCTGAAAAAAGAAAGAGAGATTATAATTAAGTAACGAGAAAGAAAAATAAGCATCATGATATCATAAATGCATATGTTTACTAACAAGATTTGAATAACTAGAAATACTTGCATGTTCCACACTTCTAAAAGCTATTATTAAGTACATACATCGCAAGTTGCAACAGCCCGGTGTATATACCTAAGACATGTGATTGCCAACTTTAGAAGGCACGAAAATGTCAACTATTAACTATTCCTATTTCATGATAAATAGATTTCAATAAGAAGACCATCTAAGCCTTGATTTATTGGGTGGCGTCTGCCAGGATACATGGATCAATTGAGGTCATAGTGCTCTATTATAAATGTAATATGTATTAAACTATATATATTCACATCCCCCTTTCAAGAAATGAACTTCAACTTACTTCCTAAGAGTTTAAACTTCATTGAATGTAATAGCAAAACTTAATTCTACACTTACCATCCTCATTGAATTTCACCAATAGTTGTTCCTTCGTTGGAAGGGTATACAACCCAGCAGAAACAGCCTTCCTGATAGCCCATCCATGATAAGGTGCCAATGCCTTCTCGTAAGCCTTTGAAGCTGGATCCCTAAGGGAGCTTCCCCTGCCAAAACAAATACAGAAACTCGGATCAATAACAGGCTAACACTGAGTGATTCTGCCTGTACAAATATACATTGCAAAAAGAATAAGTCCATTAAAAGCAAAAGGAAAAAGGAAGAGAAAAAAAGAAAAGGATCATGGAAGCAATCATCATTAAGGAACATTTCCTGATCATAGTATTTTAATTACTATATTTGTTTTAACCTGTGTCTTTAAAACTTGTCTGGACCAACTGACGATTGTTTAACTGCTCAATTAGACTTGACCTACTGGCCACTTTCATGGTCAAACACACCAATAGCATCGATGGCACACTACCACAAAGATTTAGCTTCCATACTTCTCCCAAAACCAACAAACCTAGTTAACAAGAACTGATCCTTTCTAGGACACATTGAAAACTCACCACAGATTCCATAGAAGATTAGCCATGGAGCAGCGCAAAAATCAATGTGTATCCAATTTTGAAGTTTGAGTGTTAATTCTATTGAGCACTACTGTCCAAAAAAAGGATTTCACCTTCAAGGAAGCTGTGACTTCCAAATAGGAATTTGAAGTGAGATTTAATCATTTAAAGAAAAAAATCCAGAGGACTCACAGGGCTAAGACCTTTTAACCAAGGAGATAGAATAAGAGAGTCAAGGATATCCAAAATAATTATAAGATCACTAGATCAGAAGTTCGTGGAATCATGTATGTAATGAAAGTTCTGGTTGGGGAATGGTGGAGAGAAGATAATCAATAAATATGAAGAAAAGTTTATACTAAAGGAGGAGTCCCCTAACCGATGGTCATTGCCTACCTTCATAATAAACCACTTTCTTAGCTTCCCAAGATTGTAGTCAGCAGTAGACTTATTTTAACATAGGGTAGCACAATGCACAACCATCATGTGTTAACGCGGGTAAAATAAAATAAAATATAATCCCCAATAATCTTAACAGGTTTAAATCCTCACAAGGCCTCCTACCTCTTACAGGTACCAAAAAATAATCACAAATAAGGATAAATTTAAAGGGAAAGCATGAAAGCTTTTGTTCATCTGTTTCCTTCTTTCCCCCTTAACTAGGGATCCGGATTAAAAAGCAATCCCCTCGTACAATAATTTGCTCCCTCTTCATTTTTTTCCCACTCTATTTTCACTCTTTGGTGCCTAGCATAGTCTTAAAATTGTTCAAAAGAAATATAGAAAATTGTAGATAGAAGAAACTTGCACAACACAAACCACAAAGCTAACTATAGAGCATGGGTGATGTACATACTCTGCAACTAACATATACTCAAACAGCAATCTGATCATGTCAAGTCCGCGCTTCACTCTTAGCAGATTTCTTGTATGGCTACCTGCCGTCCTCACACAATTGTTCTGCACATCTTGATCAATCATAGATTGCAATGTCTTAATGGAATTCGATGCCTCTGCTAGATCTTGCACCTGTTATCATCAAATAATCAACTAGAGCTTTGAAACAACCCGAATTGATAAATCATGCTAGCTAATAGCATACAGCTCCTACTTCTAGTGTTGAGACCACATGTTGAATTTCACTATATATTTTCAATATCATTACAAGATGAAAGTAAATTACAGAAACATTACTCCAATCCAAACTGTCCCATTTGTTTTCTCAAGAATATTAAATTTTCTCATCCCAAAGAAATAACATTTTCTTCATTTCTAATTATATACAGTGCCCAGAGAAATGATAAAAAGAGATTCAAACCCCCAAATTCAGCAATTCCATCACTTCCAAAACATAACAAGATTCAAAATTTCGAATTCCCTTTTCTAATTACAGCAACGACAGCTAAACAAACAAAATCAGCAGCATTTCAATCAAACTCCCCCACCCCCCCCCCCAGAAAAGATTGGAAAAATGAAACCCTAGATCACCGCCAATCTCCAGATAATCAACCGGTAAAGTTGCCAAATTTGGTTCACAAAATAATTCTGGGGGAGCATAACAACGGGAATTGCACGTACCTTGGCGACAAAATCCTTCTCAGCGAACATGAAAGCGATGCCCAAGCAACCAAAGAGAGGGCAGACGTGAGTGCAGGCACGTGAGAAGGGAGCGAGCTCCATATCCGCGATCTTCGAATCTTGGGCCACGGAAGCCAAAACCTTGAATGCGTCTGAGATTTTCTGCAGCGGCTTGTCGTCACCGTTGACCGCCGCCATGAAAGAAGGAGGAGGAGGGTGGTGGGTTGAGTTGCACGCTATGTGTTTGTTGTATTGCGTCTTAGAAGAAGAGAAGAGTGGAGAATGGAAGAGCGATTCTTGGCGGCAAATAGACGCACCAATTAGTTAGCACAGAAAGAGAATATAAGTTTTGTTTATGTTTTTTTAAAAGTTTTTTACTTTTCATAGATTTTGTTATCAAATTGATTTTTCTGTTTTTAAATTATAAATGAAGTGAGTTACTTGTTCAGTTGTCCAATTAATAATATTAAAATTGATAGAGGAAGTAATTTTATTATTGGATGAAAATTATATGACCCATTTGATTGCTATTCTTAATTATGTAAAATAATGGTAACTATCAAATTGGTTTCGTCGTTTTGATGAGATAAGCCTTAAAGTCTGAAATTGCACTCAAAAGTTTATAATGATTTCTCAAGTTAATAATTATTTATATTTATTTTTAAAATTATACTCACATCTCGTATTCGTCCTTGAAAATGTACTCAGAATAGTGTCATTGAACAATAACGATGGAAAAAAAAAGTCTCTCTGTATATTTTGGAAGGGAGAAAAAAAGGTTGGATTAACGTTGAAAGAGGGATTAATGTATTCCATAATTGAAACAATTTTTTTTTGAAATAAAAAGTTCAACACAACAAGGTGAAGCATCAACATCTCAACAGAAAAAGTACTAATTAAACACATAAAATAAACTAATTTCTAATCATTTTCGATAAAAGTCATTAACAAATCAAAAGATCAAATATCACTCCACTCTTTGTAACTCTTAATCAACATGTTAACTACTTCTGCAACACATGATTCTTGATTCCTGAAAATTCTGTTATTCCTTTTCAACCAAATACTCCAAATGATAACAATGAAACCAAACTCACCAATATTCTATTAATTTGACTGCACGATTGATCCCTAAATCACGTAAACTTACGGTCATTCAACTCTATATCCACCAGCTCGATAATGCTGTTAACACACTAGCACCTTTTCTTTCTTCCAACTGCAAAACCTCATTGAAGACACCCATGTAGCAAAGAGGAATCTGACATATTTTCGATAAAAAAAGTCAACTCTTTCCACACAGTAAGCTTCTCTCGCACCATACACCAAGCAAACATCACAAATAAAAATTATTGTTTATCAATTCCCCTTCTATACACAACCATCTCTCCCCTTTGTAACAATTACTCAACCTAAATATCATAACATCCCACATTATTAATAAACATCCAAAAGCACCTTCTGATCCCACAAATTCCAAACTCACCGCATCATTACCCAAAAATTGCACTACATCAAACTTAGAAATCACTTCCTTCTCTGTCTCTATCAATTCTAATATATTCACATTATTTTTACTCTTAAATTTTGTACCATTTTTCACTTTCCAACACCCCCTAAACCCCTCATATTCCACAAACTAAAATCATTTAAAAACTTTATTAGACACCTTATTTTGGTTTTTAGGGCGGCACCTTCTTACTTTCTCTTTCTGTTTTACTTGCCTTCTTTTTTGTGCCAATATTTCATTCTGAACTTGTATAATAGCCATAATGTCCTCATCCTCGTCACTAAAACAGCTCCTGATTCGACAGCCAGATTCCAAGCAGCCCTATTTTCAGCCATATCTTTATCCCAACTTCCTCCGTGTTCATCTTGATTAGTTTCACCGTCTGCATCCGGCTCTGGATCCTTCAAATCTTCTAAGTTCCTTATAGCCCTTTCATCATCCAACCCAATTTCCTGCACCACTATATTCTCATCCTCTAAATCTGAATCTTACACTGCATTACCCCTCACTAGACATATGCCAACATGCTGCTTACCACTCTCGTCCAAACTAGCGTGGATCTCATTAACTACACTTGGTGGAATATTTTTCTCCGCTGTGCTGTTTGAACAATTCTCCGCACCTCCGCCAATCTATTTTCTGGCTTGATTCTGCTCGTCGGGTGCATAAGGGGCTTCACGCTCCTCCCTTCCCTCCACGCCATCAAGTTCAGCACGGACATTATCACCTTCGCCAGTAGCAGCTGACTTCCACAGTGCTCCCAGATTTGTCTCGTCGGCGCTGTTCACCGTGGCATCAACCCCGCGAACTCCATGACCAGCCACGCCCCTCTCGTCACCGTCGCCCGCAGCAGCCAGTAAGGAGGCCCTTTTTAAACGCACAATGACGTACTCTCCGTCGCACCACACAGCCACTTCGCCGCCACACCCCACTAACATATTGGGCCTTATATGCTTCAACTCAGTCCCAACTGAACTTTTGTTCAACACCAGATCAAACCCCTTCTTTCCGTTTATCCCCGTATTCCCAAGTCTTTGTTCTTTCAGAGATTGCTCCATTGCTGATTGTTTGAGATCCCATAGATTCCGCACTCACCATAACTGTCGGATACACCAAAGAATTATCCGATCATATTTTGAAAAAACTCTCATGCCACTCATCCAAATCCTCAACAGCAAATACCTTTCTATCCTTGTCATGCTCTGCCTCCCGTAGCCCGTGTGGCATGATTACCACCGCATCCCATCCCACCTCCAACGGTTCCCTCTGAATTTCTAGTTCTTCGCTTCTATGGTGTTCCAAGACAACTCTCTCTTTCTCGTTCACCTTAATATTCTTTTCTTTGATTTTTTCTTGTTTTCCATCAGGAGCCTTCCTAACATCTTCATCGTGCGTAGTGGTTTTTTCCCCGGACATCAATCCTCCTCCTGTACTTAGCCTCACCCACAAAGATCTCCTTACTCCTTAATCACATTCCATTCATTTCTTTGATGGCCTTTAATGCACCTCCTTTTGTAGTATACCTGATAAAAGCAAACAAATGGATCCGGCCATACTTCTCCTTACGTGCCAAATAGATGTCATTTATCATTCTTGTCCACTTGAACATATGAAATAATTCATTATTCGAAACATTGCCAGGTAAATTATCCACAAAAATTGTGAATGATTCACTCTCCAATCGGAGATACGCTTCCCAGTTCTAGATCCGTGGATCTCCTCCAACATGAGGCTGTCTAACTTTATCCCACCTTACATTAGACATAGATAGATTATAGAGTAACAAGAGTACTTACTCTCATACTTTTATTGAAGCACCATTCTGCCAGTCTCTTTTTCTCTGATTGTGTCACGGACGGGGTTGTGTGGCGCGAATGTAGCGACTCTCGGTGGTTGGGACGGCTTGACTAGAGAAAGAAGAATAAGGGTTTTGAAAAATAAAATATAAAAACTTAATTTAGTATCTATCTCTTAGTTTTAGTTTTTCAATCTCTGTCTTTTGGAGTCTCCTTTTTAAATGTTACATCTCTTTGCCACAATTTAAGCGCCAAATTAAATACAGTGTGGTTTAGAAATTATCAGCGTCAGAAAAAATTCACATCATCAATTTTTTAATAATGTCTCGTTGATAAAAAGTGTTTAAAAGATGATTTTGAATCCCAAAATATAACTTTAAAAATAAATATGAAGAACTATTAATTTAAAAAATTACTATGAGATTTGAGTGTAATTTAGAAATCATTTTAAACTTATCTCATTTCATACAATAATTTGAACAGACCAAATTGATTCAAATCTTTTTAAGAGATTTGAATAGTTGATGATTAAAATCTACTAAGCACGCGTATTTTTCTGAATGGTCGTGTTTGTGTGTCGGATACATTTTGAAGATAACATTTATCGACTTTGGACACGCGTGTTTGCTGTATCCAAATGTGTCTTAATAAAAATAAAAAATTCTTTTCCGAACACGTTTGAACTAGGAATGCACATAGTCCGGTCCCGAACATTTTAAGAGCTAATTTGGTGTAATTTCACCGGGTAAGAGTTTCAAAAATAGACCCGGTCATTATTTCGAATCGGGTCCGCGTCAAGGCGAATTAGGCTTCACTCGACCCATGTGCACCCTAAGGGAACTAAAAAAGATATATATGTTTTAAATTAATTTCAATATTATGTTATATTAATTATAAGTTTATTGTTTTATTTTTAATCACACTTGTTGAATTAGAAAATAGATCAAAGAAGTATCAAATTAGAATTTATGGAGTCACAAAAAAAATAGAATTTATGGACAAATTCAAGTTCAACTATGGATATCAACTTTTCAGTAACAAGTTTCTTCTTTATAAATAAGTGCATCATAAATAAGTTTCTTTGTAAATAAGTTTCTTTATAAATTATTATTAAAACTTTAAAGACCCGATTTTCATCCGGTTTTGACCCAGTATAATTGTGGCCCGAAAATGTTTAGGTTTCATCGAGTCTAAGGCCGGATTAGGATCTAAAAAATAAACCCGCTATATATTTAGGATCGGGTGGCCAATTCTATGGTGCCTATGAGTTTTTGCCTAAATTTTGCCTAACTTATTTTTTGTAGTAAGTTTTAATTTTTTAAAAATTATTTATTCTTATATCTTTTAAATTAAATAATAACTTTTAACCCTTTTTAGTAGATAGGCACTACCTTTTAAGCACCATAACATTCACCCAGGGTCAGGACAAATCCAGTTTCACCCGATTCATGAACACCCCTAGCTTGAACACACCTAAATACTCTCACGTATCATTGTGTCCAATCTTATTCTTAACATATATTCTTGAAATAAATTTAGAAATAATATATATTATTATTTATTAAAAAATATTTTAAATACTTTATATAATTAAAATAAAATATTAAAAATAATTAAAAAATTAATTTATATTTTAATATCACTAAATATCAAAATATCATTACGATTTATCTAAAAATATTTTATATTTTATATATATGCGTGTTTCATGTCTTATAAAATTTTAAAATTCGTATATCGATGTATTTCGTGTCATATTAAATCTTGTGTCTATGTCAGTATCTGTGCATATTAGAATTAACTAGATATATGTTTCCTTTGTTTTTTTTTTGTTACAAACTAGATATAGGTTTCATCCAAGTATAAAGTTGATCCCTCTTGACAAGAACTTTTTTTTGGTAAAATTGATCCCTCTTGACAAGAACTTTATTAGGCTTGAATTTTGAGCCCATATTATGTTTGTTTTTTTTTTTTTTTTTGTCTGGGATCCCGGTGTTATGGAAAAGTGAATTTCTGTATAGCGAGTTATAAAATTCAACCTGAGCTCATAACAAGGAGACAGAAAATAAGAGTAAAAGGACAAGTAGCTCAAGAACAAAAAATAAAACAAAAAAATAAAAAACCCCCCAAAAACGTAAAAAGATACAGCATATTGAAATTACCAAAAAGGCAAAAACACAACATAGAGACTTAGGCTTGAAGGTCTTAAAAGTGATAATATACTAAAATGACTTATAGTTATTAAGTAAATTGTAATTTTTTTTATAATTATGACATGTCTATTTATCAATTTTTCCTACCAAAATATTTTTTCAGTAATACTAAACTTTTTGTTATATTCAAATTTGATACTTCACCCAATAAAATGAAGGATTTTACCGAGGTCCTGAAAATCGGATCGGATCGGCCAATTCAATCAGATTAACCAAAAATTAGTCATCTGACCAGTCCGAATGACTTCTAGAACCGTCTTGTAAAAAATCGGTATGTAAATTTCAGTAATTTGTAATGGCTGGCTTGCTATATGTAAATTCAATTTTGATTCCTGAATTTTGCTGTAAATGACTAATTGTTGTAATGGCTGCCATATATATAAAATGTATATTTGTTTAATGTTATTTCTTTTGGTGGTAGAATATTTTGTGTTTGTCATTTTTTATTTTCTTTGGTTACAAATTTTGATATTTGAAATTGTTTATGAAGTTTGTGATAAATTATAGATAGTTTATTATGTGAAATTGTCAAATTTTAAATTTTAGTAGTTTAAAAATTATTGAATTTAAATAAATAAAATTATATATTGAATTTTTTTATAATTTTATTATATATTTAATTAAATTGGTTCAACCACAGTTCGACTCCGGTTGAACCATTGAACCATTGAACCAGTCACTCAATCAGTTCGATGACCGGTCCGGTTCTTGCGACCTTGGATTTTACATTCGTTAAGATTATTATTAGTAGAAATATTTTAATTTTTTAAAATATATAACAAAATAAATACATTAAAAATTTATATTTATATATTTTCTAATTTTTTAATTGATGATGTTAACAAATATTATAAAGAGTCATGCTACACATCTAAGCAATTTTACATCGAAGTTTATCAAAGTCATTTAATTTACGTTGTGGGGCTTCTTCTTTCTCCTCTTCCTCCTCGTTCTTCTTCTCCTTCTCCTTCTCCTTTTTCTTCATCTTTTTATCATTATCGTCATCATTACCACCACCATACCACCACATCCATCTCCCTCTCCTCCTCCTCTTTTTTTTTTTAATTTGAATTTCTTTGATCTCCTCCTTCCTTTTCTTCTAACTTCTCCATCATCATTATTGTTATCACCAATAACACCAACATTTTGATAACATCTTTATTGATTCTGATTCTCTGTTGTGATCGAATGAACCGAAAATATTATCAAAACAAAACCATTGTATAATACCAAACGAACCAAAAATGGTCCGTTATATAAATTTGAATTCAGAAATACCATTTTCTGCGTCTTGAATGAACTGAAAATATTATCAAAAGGAAACCATTGTATAATATCAAATGAACTGAAAATTGTCCATTATATAAATTCAAATTCAGAAACACTTGCATCTCGAATGAACTAAAAATGAGCTCAAAACGAAACTATTGTATAATACCAAATGAACTGAAAATTGTTCATTATATAAATTCGAATTCGATGATAACGACAACGATGATAAGTATTAGAAGAAGACAATAACGATAACGATGATTATGATGATGATGACGATGATGATGATGATGATGATGATGATGATGATGATGATGATGATGATGATGATGGATGAGAAAGATGAAAAGAAAGGAGGAGACAAAATTCTAATAGGAGGATGAAGGTTGTAGAAGGTTTAGAGAAGGGAGTTGAATCTATGACATTCTTTTAAGTTAATGAAATAACCCTTTTAAAACAAACTTTCAATCTGAATCTGTTTGAACTCAGCAACGGAAAATTTATGAGACAATTTCATTTTGTCTCATGAATATCAGAAAACAGAACAGAGCAGGGAAGAGAGAAGCTGACACCATCATGTATCTTGGTTCGGTTGTCTTGTGTAACACCCTACCACACAGAGCCTTACGCTTAAGTCGTAAAGCAGAGGTGGCAAGGTATTACGACCTCTAAAAGAAAAGGATATGTACATAGATATAGTTGGATGAAATCATATCTATGAGCCTTGAGGAACAAGCTAAACAAATCGATAAACAGAAAATCGTGACACACTCGCATGGATATTCGTAAAACGGACAGGTAAAATCGAAAGATAACTGAAAATATATATACATATCAGAGTTCCAAAACTCAGATAGCAAGCTCCAGACTCGACCTGCGAAGCTAAGGCCGGCCAGAGTATATGATTATATATATATACAACCCAAAATAAAATTCAAACCACAAAATAAACCCCTGTATCTTCAAGTCGATCTCTAGGAGGGACAAAACACAAAATATACATGCGGAGATTCTATAAACATATATACATAGCCTAAAACAAAGTATGACAGTCCAAAAGATAGTTCTTCGCTCGTAAGGAGGATACCCAAACGCTCAACGAGGTGTCTCTCGACCTGCATCTGAAAAATAACAACATAGTATGGGATGAGAACCGGAGGTTCTCAGTATGGTAAAGGTGCCCGCATAGTTAATATAAAAGGTCTCGGGAAAGTCAGAGGCATTCCTAGAACTCCGACACTCAAAATCATCCTTAAATAAAATAAACTAAACCAAAAGTTAGGTAAGTTATCTAACGTATTCTAGTTCTGAATGTAACTTTAACTTAATACTTCACTTTCTGTCGCCTCCAATCCTCCGAATCACTGGTGGAACAACCCTCTCCCCTCACACTTTTGTCAAGAGGGATTTCTCAGAAAACATACACATACAGTTCAAGCAAGGAAAACACAGATAGAGAAGCATTTACAGCAAGTAGAAAAAGTAGCGGATAAGCAGAATTAAACAGCTAAGCAAACCAAAACAATGCATACTCAAGCAAACAAACAAATGCATATGATGTATGCCTGTCCTATGGCTGATGAGTCTCATCTGTCGGTTATACAGCCAACCCAACAAGTCCTGGTAGTTAACCATTGGAGAGTCCCTCTGTGCGCACATCCCCAAGCTCAATAATATTCCATGGAGTTAAACTCCAAGCTCAAATATAATATTCCATGGAGTCATACTCCAAACTCAATAATATAGTATTCTATGGAGACGAACTCCAAGCTCAATATATATATATATATATATATATATATATATATATATATGCCCATGGGGGAATCCGGGGAGTTAAAGTGCCCGATCACATCTTGCGACAGAGGGTCAACAACTAATCTCAAATACACAAGCCATATAATAAGCTCTTTCTTTTAAAATAACACCTCAAATAAAAAATCCAATTCTTATAGAAACTTTGGTAGTATCTCCTCTAAAACTCGAATTTCTGCCACCCTTCAAGGGTCCCAACTATCAAATCAAACACCTCTCAGTCCTTCAAATCATTTCCAATAACAAATTATTTCAAAAATCAAACAAATACCAATATTAAGTCTTTTTCCAAACTGACCAACTTCAACAGCAAATTATTAACACAGCTAAACCTCACATTTTATACCATATACACAATCCATCAATTATACATTCAGTTCATTCCTATCTTAAGGTCTTTTAGCCTAAGTTTTCACGTGACATTAAACATTAATTACGAGAAACCAAAACCATACCTTCGTACGGAATCAAAATATTCAAAGCTCCGGAGAAACTTTCTGACTGAGCTATCGAAGAAGAAAATGTCCAGAATCGTCTATGCCTCCTAAAACTCTCGTTGGCCAAACCCCAAAGGAAAGAGGAGTTACGTCATTATCAACTTCCACTAATCAAAAATGGTGCCAACGTGTAGAGGAGAAGGTTACGAATACTCTTATCGGATTAGATTTTTTATTAGAGTTACGGATTGCAAAAAATCAAAATCGAAAATTTAAAGAAATTTACGTTATTTCTTTTTTGTCTTTGTTACGCTATTCTCTCTCTCTCTTTTTTCTTCTTACGATGTTCATCTATATATATATATATATATATATATATATATATATGTATACGTATGACTTATAAAGACTTATAAACCGCCTTAACTTTCTTTATTATTATTATATATTTATATGTATGTATATATACATAATAATAGTGATAATATATATATATATATATATATATATATATATATATATATATATAACTTAATCCAAACTATAAACCGCCTTTAATTTCCATCTATATATACATAATAATAGATATATATATATATATATATATATATGTATATATAACTTAATCCAAACTATAAACCGCTTTTGATTTTCATTCTTTATAATTAATAATAGTAATAATAATACTATTAATAGCAATAGCAATGATGATTATGTAAATGTAATAATAATAATAATAATAATAATAATAATAATAATAATAATAATAATAATAATAATAATAATAATAACAACAACGTAGTGAATATAATAACAATAATAAATACATAATACTAGGGTTTAAAACTATATAAATTTATAATACATATAATACTTATGACAATTGTATCTAATGTTTATAATAATAATAATAATAATAATATAGATTTGATTAAATTCAAACTATTATAAAATTGGTTCAATTACTGATAATAAAAATAATTTTCTAAAAGTAAGGAATTCTAATTTTATAAAATAAATTATAACTTATTTATATTTATATTTTTAAATTTGAGGGTCGCTACATCTTGTGCAATGCAACCTACATCCAGTCTCCACCACAACAGTGGTAGAATTTCCACTATAGTTAAAGTATTACATACACCAATTCCACAGGATTGACACAATCCTTTCACACTCAAGTTCTAACCTAACTTGACTTGGTTATGCTAATATCTAACTCTTCACTCTTAGTGCTAACCCAACTAAGAAAGGGGTACCTCACTGGTACAAGATACAAGATACAGAATTAACCTAAAGAAATCTGAAATAACTCTAGAGTTTTCTCTCAAGTGTTTGACTCTGCCTCTTTCCACTCTTCAGCTATTACTTGAACTCTCTCATTATGCCTTTTACCTCAAAAAATTACAGAAAGATAAACATTAAAAAGAAAATTACAATCTGTAAAACATGAAGGAGATTGATGCTTCAACAGCCTCTTTACTATGTGATAAACCTGATTTGCTTGCCTCTGATTTAGTTTCTCATTCTGGCGGAATGCCCCTTTGACTAGGAAGCATTGTCCAAGTTGATGAACTTCTTCAGAGAACTCTTCTCAGAGCACAACTCACAAAACTCTGGTTATCTCTCCTTAGCTTCTGAATGATGAAAAATCTTCTTTTGTATCTCCTTACATGTTGCTGAGTTGCTCTCTCCTAGGTCAACCCTTGAGCAGTGTGCTTCACCAACTCACCATATCACTTTTCAGTTAATTCCTAAATTAGAAGTTGTGGTTCTGACTCTTCTTTGTTGACCGAAAGTCATAAAACAGCATAAACAAATATTTTCAATGGTAAACCCATATCTTAGCCATTGAAATACAACTTGGTCTCCAAGACACACTTATGACTGTAGATGTACAATAGTGAAGAACAGAGATCATCTTTCTCATGTATCCCATTTCAGACTGGTAGAGAGTTGGGAAGAGGAGAAGAAAGCAATATGCATGCAATAGAAAATGTGTTATCTTTGACATTTGCCTACTTAGCTTGATTTGGTTTGATTTGGTTGATTAGACCTCAACCTTTCTTGCCTTACCTTCTCTTCCTTTCTTCTTCGGTGACTAGTTTAAGAACTAAGCTTTCTCTCACTTCTCTGATTTCTGACCAAGAGGAAAAATGTGAACGTTGCTTTTGGTGAAAGCAAATGAGAGGGAATTGCTTGCTGACGAGTTTGGATCGGATATTATTCATGCAACCCGTTTGATTTCTTTGGCCCATCTGATTTCATTGCTTTGAATCCTTTTGGGCTGTTTATTTATTTGTAGCCCACCAGCCTTGTTTCTTATTTTCCATCCAATTGGACTGATGTTGTATATTGATTTTTGGCCTGCATCACTCAACCAAAATAGTTAACAACTAATTGGATAATTAGCCCAATAATCTAATGTTTGTCATCATCAATTATATTAGTTGATTTCTTAACTCAACAGAGGAGGAAGAGGAAGAGGTGTTGTTGGTGACGATGGTGACAAAATTAAAAAAATAATAAAAAGAGAGGAGGAGAAGAAGAAGACGTAGCATCTAGAGTAAAGAAGAAGAAGAAAAAGCCTGAATTTGAAAAGAAAACGAAAAAAAAAAAAACACGTAACTCAATTCACTTAGATGAATTTAGATGTAAAATTGCTTGGATAAGGGGAATTACTCTATTATAAAATAGAATAAAAGAAGACAAGTCCTAAAATAAAAGAAAATAAAATCCGAGTTGACCTAATTTATTTTCATCATCCATAGTTGCTAAATTTGCCATTTGGTCATTTATGGTAACGAATTAGTTATTAATGTTGCTAATTGTTATAATGTCATTTATTTAACTCCATTCAATTGTGTAGTGTGGTGTACAGTGCACGGAACATAATAGTATCATTGTATCAAGGTATCATACCACCATTTATCGAAATCAATACTGGAACGTGAAGGAAAACTACATCAATTATGTCATTTGATTTCACCTGATTCTGATTCGGATTCTGATTTCATAAATTTAAACATGCGTCACAAACGTACCCTCCTAGTAGAAAATGACACTTCGCTTTGTTTTGAAATTCTATTCAAACATGTACTAATTAATTCCTTTTGCACACTTTTTTTTATATTATAAAGTCGAAGGAGCACAATACACAGGGAAAAAAGTAGTGTATCACTTTATCTCGAAATGAATAATCTCCCAAATCAATCTTTGCAATTAATTGCATTCAGTCACACTACTAATATCAACATTTCTCACCCAAAACGGTACAAACCTAATTCTCACAAGTCACAACTCAATCACTTAGACAAAATTCATCCTTTCTTAACAATAATAACCACTATACACAAATCACTATCACTAAAATACACATAACATATATACCCAAAATCTAAACAATTAAAAAAATATATAGGAAATAATGTGGAGGATTCAGTTCTGCACAGCTCAGACTCAATTTACCTTTAATATTTTGGTCCTAAGCGGCAGCTAACCCATAATTAATTAACCACAAAAGCACTTTCAAGCTCACAAGAAAAATCCAACCTCATAAATTAATTAAACCTAATTTCGGATTTCTTCATCCTAATGTTGGCTTTTTTTGGCTGCCTAATATTTAATTAACAGGTTGATGAGGATAAAGTGGACAAGGTTGTAGCAGATGAAGTCCTAGGAGAGGGTGATGAGTTCTTCAAAACCACCGTAGGCAAGATGCCAGTTTTTCTCCTCTCTTGTTCCTTAATCAAGTCTCCCCCAAACAACTCCAACTTGTCCATGTTTGTGTTCTCCACAACCTTCTTCCCTTTGAACAAAACAGACTCAACGTTCTTCTGTCCCAACATATCCTCCGAAACCGACAACAGATCCGGCGTCGTTTTGCCCTGTTTGGACTTTGACATCACTTTGTTTGACTGAATCCTCACATAGTTGTTCTTCTCACACTCTCCAAATGCCATTGATACAGCTTGATCAACCTGCATTTTCAGTGAAAAACAACCATTAGAATATATCCACACCAATAATTAAACTACCAAATCTTTATTTCTTTCTTATTTTAAAAGATTGCATTATTCATCGCTCAACCACCATTCCATCTACACTTTTTCTTTTCAACCTTAATATATAATTTCTATCAATAAAGGTGATTTCTTTTGAAATCTTTTATTAATTAATACATTATTAAGGGAAAGAATTTCCTATATATTTTTTGTTAGTTCTTACCATATCGGAAGCTCCTTCACCGGCGATCCTAACAAATCCAGACGGAGACTTAACGGAGTTAAAGTCGGTCTCTCCATTACCGAGAGAGAGGACGAGGAGGTCAGAGACGCCGTTACAGAACGGGAACTCGTGCTTGTTATTGAGCACGTGCGTGATGGCTGCTGCCGTTGGATTGTTCATGGCAACGCCACCGTCAACGGCCACGATCTTCGTCCTCCCGTCAATCGACCTCATCTCAACGGGACCCACACAACCAGGGTCCGCTGACGTGGCAGCGCACACGTCGCGCATCTTGAAATCGTAGCCGTCCATTTCGAGCGCGTCGGCGCGGGAGAAAACGAACGGCGCGCGCGTGACGAGGTCGTAGCATGGTATCAACACGGGTTTCACCGTGTCCTTCAACGTGCACTCGCCAAACGTCTTCCTGAAAAGCTTCTCCGCCTTCGTCGCCGCCGCATCGTGTCGGAGAACTCGCCGGAGAATCCCCGCCGACGACCTCGAGATCCGCCGGCGATTGTCGATCATGAACTTCAACGCCTCGTCGGCGGTGAACATCGGAAGTCCGTCTTTCCCGCGAGTGAAAAGCAGAGCAGCGAGGACGCCACCGACGCCGGTGCCAGCAACGGCGTCGAAATAGCCGGCGACGCGAGCGTTAGGGTTTCCGGACTTGCGACGGAGGCAAGACTCAAGTTCCGCGAGGGATTTCGCGGCGAGGATGCCGTCGGTGGCTCCGGTTCCATCAATGCAGAGGATCCTAACTTTCCCGGCGGTGTTTCCGGCGGAAATCTTGGGCGGCTTGGTGTGAATGGGAGAGAATTGAGCTGAATTGATAACAGAGTTGTTGGCGGTGTCGGTGTCGTAGCCGAAGAGGAACTTGTTCTCCAAGATGGAGAAGATTTCGTAGGTGAGCTTATCAACCTCGAATGTAGAATCGATCATGTTCAAGTTCATGCTTGATAGTGCTGCCATTAGAGTTTGTAGAGAGAGAAAGTTGTTAGAGAGAAGAGAGAGAGAAGAATTTGAGAGTGTTGAATGAAGAAAGAAAGGGAAATGGGAGATGCTTTATATAGTCTCCACTTACTCAATGACTGAATGTGACCATCCAACAATAATATAAAACTAGATGTCTCAATAATTTTTTTATATATTAACTTCTTTATTATATCATCCTATATATGTGATTAATTACTTATCTCAAGACAAGTTTTCATAGAGAAAAGATCTCAAAATTTAGTAATATACTAAGAAATTCTGTTTCTTATATAGGATTGAAATTTTACTTTCTTATTTTAGATATTTTCACTAAAATGTAAAACTGCTACTCCTAATCAAATTGTTATATTTCTGTATGTTTAACTTTTATTTACACGGTAACAAAATATTTACTCAATGAGGTATCTATGGCATGCACATAATGAGAGAAATGCGTCAATTTAGAAAAAGATGGAAGAGAATATAGAAATATTTTATTTTATTTTCATTGTAATTTAATATTGGAGATGTGGAAGGATGATCATGATATGATAGACTAATGGAGGGAAATTGTATGAGAAATTAAAAAACGGGAAAGAAAAGAAGAAAAGAATAAAAGCAGTGTGTAGAAAGAAAAGGAAAAATTAGAAGACCAGAGACAAAGACCAAAGTTGCAAATCAGCAACTTTTTTTTAGGCCCCTAATTTTGGTGAATGAACGAATGAATTTAAAATTGTGTTGGTGGGAACAGTCTTTTTTCTCTAGTCATATTGCTTTATTCATTTTACTTTGGTTTCAGACTGCAAATTTTAAAAACTTGGTGGTGGGAACGTCATTTAGTGTCACACGAGGTCAATATTTTTTTATAATGGATTTGCTAGTACATTCACTTCTTTTCTTTTTATGGGGTAAACATACTATACTTCTATTTAAATAATATAGTTGCAATGTTGTATTAAAAATGGATAAGTTAGTCAATTTCGGACATTCCATACCATGCTTTTTTAAAACAAATCATTTTCAAATTATACGAGTAATTTAATAATTTTAATATATTGACAGTAAAATAATTTTAATTTGTATAGATATTTAACTAAATTTATGAATTTAGATAAATTTTAAATATTAAATTTATAAATTAATTATTTTTACTAACGTAATAATACATAATTAATTATTTTTATAAAAAAATTTTAAATTGATAATACATAAAAAATAAACTGATATATGAATTGAAATTAATATTTACGAAGTAGTTGTCAACAAGTAGTATGATAAAATATAAAGAATGAAATGAATTTCTATATAGGTCATTTTATTTGTCTCTTTAAATACAATTACTTTACAACTTTTTTATTTTTTTATTCCAAAACAAAGATTAATTCATTTTAAATTTGAGCTTTATTAAAGATTTTGTTATTATCCAATGAATTGCTGCATCGCTAATTACTCTACAAAGACAAGTTAATTAGTCGGAATTTACCTTTTACTTTTTAGGGCATAATTTAATTGGTACTAGAATTTTAAAATGAATATTTTTATAAATAAATTTGATAAAGAAAATTATATAATATTAAATACACAAACAGTTGGGACGTTGGGTTTTATAACTCGGATTTTATGACCTTCAAACTAAAGTGTGTTTTTTTACGTTCACTTTTTTTTTATACAAGTTCATTTAGTATCAAAATTGCATTTATATTTATGAGGTTTTATGTTGAAAAGAAAATGTATATCTTCTTAAAAAATCCTTTTTAGTGGCAAGAGTAGTGCATCCAAACTCACTCAATCTTATTGCACAAATATTTTTACATTTTGAGATGTTGAAATATTTAACTTAAAAAAAAAAAAAACTAGCACCACAAACATTTTCCCCCTTTCTACAAGAGCACTGATTCTTTTCTTTCATGGTGATTGACTGATTGGTCCCCTCCTTTTAAATTATATTTAGTTTTCTTTTTCCGTTTTTTTTAGCTTTCCAACGAATTATTTTTATGTTTAAAGTTTAAACCGAAACTTCATACCTTAGAGTTTTGCAAATATATATGGGTGAATTTTATGGTGTCTATAATTTAATACTTAACTTTTGTTTAATTTATTTTTTATAAAATTTTTTGAATATTTAATAATTATTTATTTTTATATTTTATAAATTAAATATTAATTTTTAATTTTTTTAATAAGTTAAACAAATATTTTTAAACACCATAACAGTCAGCATGTATATAATAATGACATATTAATAATGTCTATAATTGGCAGCGGGTTGTTGTATATATAGACTTCTTTTTACGGGATATATATAAGATTTTTTAATTAAAATTTTGGTGATTCGATGAAAGTAAATTCATGCTGAATAAATTTAGCTATCGCCATTTTTTGGTAACTTAGGTCGCCTTTATCTATTAATTATGTTTGACAAATGAGATATGAATATTAATATTATATTTAAATATATTAAATTAGTATATTTTATATTTATTTAAATAAAAATAATAAAAATACTAACAAAAAATATAATTTATTTTTTTATTGATAAAAATATTAACAAAAAATACAATTTATATTTTATTTTTTTATTATTTTTATTTATTTTTTATAATTATATTTATTATTATTATTGTTATATTTTTTTTAGATTTTTTAATAAAAAAATAAATTAATTTTTTATAATTTATTTTAATTTATTATTAAAAAATATAAAAATATTAATTTTTATATTTTTAATTTTTTTCTATTATTTTTAATATCTTGTCATATTCTATTCTTAAAATTAAATACATCCTTAGATACCATGATCGTGGGTAGAAACAAAAGGGACTAGAAAATGTATAATTCGTTGTTAGATAAATGGGATCACATATTTTGCAAAATAAACAGTCAATATTGCAATAAATGTAAGAGCAATTCTAATATATTCTTTGAGAGACTCTTACCGCAGTAATTTTTAGTATTTTTAGTTATTATTTAATTAATATAAATATTAAATTATTTTTAATAAATAAATTTATTAATTTATATATGTATATTTTTTAAAATATAAATATAAATTGTATTAATTTATCTATATAAATTTTGATAAATATAAGTATAAATTACATATATTTTTTGTGTATAAAATTTTTGTATATATAAATATAAATTATTGTGGGCTAAATATTAATAAAAAATTATAATATTTCTTGATTATATAACATTATTCATATTCTTTTTGAATGATCACTATAATATTTTAAAAAAATGAATTAATTTAAAATTAAAATTTATATTAAAGTTAATAGATGAAATAAAACTGATCTCTACGAGATGATATTATTTTAATAAAAAAAAAATTTGATATTTATATAATTATTTTAATGAAATAATTAAAAATAATATAAAATTTTAATTAAATTAAGACAAAATATTAAAGTAACAAATCTCATTTTTTATTTTAAATAACCATTTAAAACGTATGATCCTATAAAATGCTTATGTATCATTTTGTAAAACTTAGAATAAAACCAAACTTAAAATTAGTACCGGAGATACTCTAAATTTCAGTAATTTAATTATAAGGGAAGGGACATAGTAATAATAGGATATAGTAATTTATAATGGACGTTCATGAAAAGAAAAATGCAATATGCAACTAGTTCTGTTTATCCTCTTTCCCTTTCTATTTATTATAAATTATTGCCTATTACAAAAATAAAAAGAAAAGAAGTAAAAGCATTTATCTGATAGAGAAGGCTTGCAATTCCAGATATGATCGTACGCCATTGTAGCTAGATGAAGAATGCCATGATTATTCTTCCCATTAATTTAATTAAATAAATAATGTCACAACTGAACTTATTACAAGCCTTATCCGATCCACTACTATTAACTATATACGAAAATTCGTACTTTCCTTTGAGTTCAATGAATGCGTACTAATTAGAAAAACTATATCATATACATAACACGCATTCTTGCTAGCTTGTTTAAATTTTAATAAAATAATTCTCCGTGGTAATTAGAATTTAGAACCCAACCACCACATTAGATACATACATATTTTCGTTTTGTCAAGTGTTTTATTTGGTCCACAATTGTATCATCCTGCAATTACTATGCAATAATCTACGTCAAGGTATAAAATATAAATATATCAGAGTAAAATGTTAATTAATAATAACTAATCTAAAATTAGTGAACATGACAAATAATATTTGTTTAATTTAAAAAATAGCCATATATTTAAATCCCATAAATTAATCCAATCATCATAATTTGACTGATTATTGTAACGTGTAATTGAATAAAGTGGTTATGTTTTTATCTTATAAACAGAGTTATTGCGTTGTTAGAAGAGCAACTTGGTGGTGAGTGTGTGGCATTAAAACCGGCGATCTAAGAAAGACAGCAAAGAAAATGAAGGAGCCCCCATGCAATTTTGTTGATATTTTGGGCATTAATTGTTGAGGTTGAAGATGAGATTCTCTATGATAGACACGTACACACTCATACAAGGGGTGAAAATCTAAGTAGGTCCTTTCATAAAGATTGTGGTCTCATCCCTTTTTCTTTCACAGCCTGGGATCTCTCTCTCTCTCTATCTTCCTATCTACCCATTTCTTAAAAACATCCTGCATCAATTGTACGGTCGTACCGACATTCAATATTCATTCACCTTCCGCCATATTTATACATATACTTTTCTATTTTCCCACTTCTATAATGTGCTTAATTACACCACTCACTCTGTCTTTCTTTTTCTTTCATTTTTTTCCCTTCAGTTTTTAACGTTAATAATACATTTCCAATCTAAGTAAGATGTCTAGTTAAGAACAAAAATACTATTTATATACTAAAATTAGTCAATATATATTTTTATATAGATACATGTGTAGTTTAATTTATTTTTAATGTGTATTTTATACTAATAATTAATTTTAACAACAAATTTTGATATATATCTAATATGATTGAATTAAAAGAGTTCGTGGTGTGGTATAATGATTTCTTTTCTTTTTTTTTTCTTCTAAAATACAATAAACAATTAATAATTTCAAGTTGGATTTTTCAATTGTGAGAAGAAAGGTCGTTCATTCTTACTACGTTTTGTTTTCTTTTTCTTTTTTACAAACTCATCAAAGATCTTATTTAATAAAAGTGAACATTAAGATGCAGTCGATTTTACGTGAAGTTGATAGTTTAGTGGACTGCAACTGAGTTTCCATCTTTAATAAAATCTATGTGAAAAGAGTCTAATTAAAGAACTAATTATTTACTAAATAATATTAGCTGAGTTTTTCAAAAGTTTATTTTCAATTTATTTTTTACATTTAATGAACATTCGAAATTACATGTCAGAAAAGATTAAAAAATGAATTATCCGAACGTAAAATAAAAAAATTTGAAGTTAGTAATCGTTTTGTTATAAAAGTCATAATAAAAATGTAAAATATGTGTTTGGAATTGAAATCAAATTTTAATAAGTGTGAATAAAAAAATAGATGAGTATAAAAAAATAAAAAAAATGGTTATGGAAAAAGTTAGCTCCTACCTGAAAATCCACTTACCGCAATTAAGCTTTATTCCGAAAATGTGTGTGGTTGCATTATCTTCACCTTTTTCAGTACAATTTTTTCATATGGCCAAACTTAAAACCGCATGAAATTATTAAAAATGGGACGAATTTACTTTCCGCTCAATCAATGCAAGTTCTCAAAATTGAGTTCTACCAAACATGTCTTAGATTTAGTGCACTAATCAAGTAATGTAGCGTTTCTCCAATATTTATTATCATGTAATGTTACCTAACTCAAGCCCAAAAACTAATTAAGAGAAACGAATAAGATTATCTAAATTCCTAATGTAAATTCACCATGATAATAACATGTATATGAATTATTATTTTATTTTTTAGTAAAACTTATTTGATTTTCTAAGGTAATAAGAATCAAATTCTACTAGATTTTTTTTTTAAAAACTCTGATATCGTGTAATAAAATTATTTATACTGAAAATTTAAGACAATAAAAAAATATTTGAATAAATATATTTCTAACCTTATTTACATGTCCCACATTGGATGAGCATTTATAATTTCATATCCCCAGTTGGATCCATTGGGATTCTCGTACGGTTAATTTGCAAGGTACATTTCAATCATATAAAATTGATATATTTTTTCTTTTACCCTCTCTCTTGTCCTCTTCCTCTTTCTTAAATTAATTTTGTTTCAAAATTTTGTGAAAAAATATGAGAATTGATATAACATAAGAGTAGAACAATGAAGAGCTCCCTTTCCCCATCTAAAAAATTAACAAAAATACTATTTACACATTCAAATTAAAATTAACTACTAAAATATATTTGTATCTAAATATATATAATTTAATTTATTTTTAATATATATTAATATTTTAACATATATTTTATACTAATAACTGACTTTAATAATTAATTTTGATGTACACGTAACATTACTTAAAAATTAAAAGAGTTGTCCGGATAGTACCAAATCTACTATGTGCAAACCGTACCATGAACGTGTACCAATTAATGTACCGAGTGTTATTAGGGTTGTTGCTGAGCTGTGTTCTTATTATTATGACCCCCATGCTATGTAAACTCTACGTGTGTAACCACATAGATCATCTAAAATTGGTATTGCTAAATATCAATGCAAGTGAAAGAGAAATAGGCTTTAATCATTTCAACAATCGCACGTGAATTTGTTTCGTAAATTCTGCAGTTTAATTACGTACGATTTGATTGCTGCTTACTTTCTAACGGATTATTAATTAACGATTTAATTTTCTTTAGAAAATAACTCATAATGTGATTTTAAATTTTTTATTAAAAAGATAGAATTTGAGATTTGAGTATTAAAGTGGGCTTTCAAATAATCATCACAAAAAAATTAAGTCACAAAAAAAATTGTCATATATACTAAAATATTTTTTAAAATTTTAAAAATTAGACTGAATCAGCCGATTCAATCCAATTAACTAAAAATTTATAATCAGATTAATCTAGTTTGGACAAAAAAAAAAACAGTTGATAATAATAAATCATTCAAAGAATTAAAAAAAATCGGTAAAAAGAAAAATCAATTAACCAATGAAATCGATATAGTTTTTCAGTGATTAATCGGTTTACAATAATAAAACACACAAAAAATTTATATATTTAATACGTATATATTATTTTATTATATCTAGTAGAACTTTGGTGTTTTTTTAATTTTTGAATTTCTAACTCTATTGATTTAATTATCAGCTCAATTTTTGAAACCTTGAACTATAGTACTATATGGCTAATTATATTAGTAGATGTAGCAAGTTTTAAATATCACTTTAGGATTTAACTCTCAATATTTATTATCTCCATTCTTTTAAATAAAAAATAATTTGAACAAATTATATGTTATAGGTAGCTATGTATAGTCGAATTAATTAGTTGAAATTGAAGTGATATATAGTAGATGTATATATATGTATGGGGTCAATGAAAGGACAAAAAGATACCATTCTAGAGAAGGGTGATATGTAAATGAATTGTAGATCACTTATATATATCCAATGAAAGATAACTCAACTGTTCTTCACAACTGTCGGTGCCACATGAATTTGCTCATGTTTTTTTGGCTACTGTTTTTGACTTTTTGTTTCTATATGAGCAAGTATACTTATTAGGTAATAATAAACCTCAATAATTGGTAGTGTTAATTAGTTATTAGTAGTTAGCATTCTGTTATTTCTGTTATATTTCCGTTATTAACATAGTAAGAGTTTTTTTGTTTTTCACGATATCTCCCAACCCGACGAGTCAAAGACTAATCCGCTGCGATAATATATAGATTACTGTATGTACAAGACTAGAGTCGACATATTAAGATAGTTAGCAACAATGATTTGTATAGTGCCTAATAGGCTCTCCAACTCTTTTTTCTTGAAATCTCATGCTTAATTTATTAAGCTTCTGTTCATCAAAGCTGAACTTCCAATAATAATGATATTTGATACATTTTCATAAAGTGTAGGGTTTTGAGTAGTGTTTTTAATATTAAGTT